>NC_140570.1:1347970-1527970 GCF_057381845.1 Rhamphochromis longiceps | reverse complement strand
TACAGGCACACACAGACACAAACATCCATTCCCACCCTCATGCTCTCATATGCACTCACTCCACACTCAACCAACGTGGAGACAGACATAAAGAGACGCTGTACACACAATCACACTCCCCAAGCGTACTCTACAAACCGGGTCTAGGTACCCTTGCCCCTGGAGGGGGGAATTGCACCCAGACCCAGGTGGTGTTACCCTTTTCCCTGCGGTGGGGAGAGGCAGACCACCCCGACTCCGCAGCAGCAGGGAGGCCCCACACCCCAGACCGCAGTCGGACGGCCAACTCCTCCTACTAGCCCTCCCGCTCCAGCAGGCCGCAGAGAATGGGGGTGGGAGAAGACTCCAAACCTCCCTCCACCCGCTCATTGTAGTGTTGATGCATATGTGTTCTAAGGTGCAATTAAAACCCAGGAGGGCATGGAGCTACCTGCCAAGGAGCAGCAGGTAAGCGCATAGTCCCTCCTGCTAGCCCTCAATGACTAAGTGTATTTAAAATTGAGAGGTGGGCAACGACGTCAGGGGTGAGGTATACACCCTGATGGTGATTTGGACTCCGTGATTGTGCCCACCCCCAAGATCCTATATGTATGTGTAATGAGAGTGTGAATAATGTGAATGTCTAAGTTGTGGGATAAAATTGAGGCAGAGGCAGCCAGAAGGGGACAGGGGGGGGGGTAGCCTCCTCTGCACCCTGGTGACATACCCCCACTCCAAGGCCCTGCATGTGTGGGTGGTTGTGGAGGAGCGGGAAGAGGGAGGCAGCTGGAGATGGGGAGGGAAGGAAGGGAGGGGCAGGTAACCCCTCCCTGGGGCCAGCTCCCCCGCTGACCCCAGTAGGCACTCCCACCCTCCGCGACCCGCCAGGGAAGGGGGGCCCAGGCCCATCAGACCGGGGCCCAGTGCAGTAGCGCCCCCCGGCTCCACAGAGCCCTGGACAGTCCACCCAACCCCACCACAGAGAAAACTGCACCCACCCCACCATCCACACATCTTCCAGACTACATAAGACGGTAAACGCCCAGGCTGAGATCTTCCTCCACCTCTCCTGTATCTCCCCCTCCTGCAGAGAGTTCCTGAAGAGAAGAAAGCTCCTGCAAGATGTGACCATCCCCCCCACCAGTTGAAGAGCCCCCCAGGCGGCTCGACGCACCGGCGGCACCCTGCTCCAGGGCCGGGCCCCCATGCACCCACCCGCCCACAACCCCGGCAACACACCAACCAGGACCCAAGCCCCCGAGGCCCGGCCCGGGCCCCAGCCCAGAGACGGAGCGCCCCCAGAACCTCACGCCCATCCCGGACCCACCCAGGGGCAGCCAGGTTGCCAGGTCAGTAACCCACGTCCGTCAGCACAGACCCTCCCCTAGCCCCGCTGCACGCAGCCGCGAGGAAACAGTCACCTGAGAGCCAACAGAGCCCCCAACTGGACGTGACCGCTACCCCGGGTTGAGCTCCCCAAGGAAGATGCCTCCGGGGAACCCCCCGACGCCCTAAGCCTGTCCCTAACAGGCTTTTACTAAAGTCCTCACATATAGAGGATTTGTTTTTGTGCGGTCTGACCTTGGCAATTAACTGATCAGGGTTTGATTTTCTTTGTTCTGTTTTAAAAATAATCTAGATGCTGTTTCTGTCAACTAATTCCAAGACAAGATCAATCAGTATCAAACCATCCTATTCAGAGTCCATCACTGTGCTCACTGATGACTGAGGGTCGTTTTTCCCCTGAACTTTCCTCAAGTATATTCAGGTTAAAATAAAGAATATATAAATATTAAAGTTCAATATTTGAAGATCATACACCATTATCTTGAACCTGAGACACTTTAGACATAAACTTTTAAAGACCAACTAATGACAGGATAGGAAGAAGCAATCCTGATGAGTTCAAAAGCTATATGTGCTGATCAGATATCAATTAGACCCAGGTCTCCCCTTTATGTATTTACTGGCCTTTTTACTGTTCTTTCATCTTTCAGATCATAAAAACGAATCAGAATCTGTAATTTAGGCCTGTAAGTACTGTACATCCAAGATATATGACAGCTGGCAAGTTAAAAAATATTCCAAAAATTAAAACCATCCTTCGCAATAAAAATGAAAATCACTTTTCAAGAGACAGCTAGTGACAGTTTGTGAATGGCATATTGTTGTTTTTCACAATAATGGAAAACAAAACATGTAGAATACTTTTAACATGAAATTTCACAAAGATTTAAGTTTAAAATATTCTATGAGGAGTTCATATATTTATTATATTTATGTTCAGATGTTTGCCTTAGATTTCACAAAAAACGGTCTGAAAGTGGGAGGACGAGCCAAAAATTAAATATTTTGAAAAGTACTTTTAAATACAAAGGAAAACATTTCAGAGTAATCATCATCATTTTGCACAACTCTGTTGCTTGTGAAGCTCGCACACAAGAATTTCACTCACATGTGCTGTACCAATGTACCTGCACATGTGATGTGACAATAAAAGTGATTTGATTTGATACGTGTCCAAATTTAAACCGTAAACCAAACATCTTGAACCTAAATCAGTCCTTTTTGGCCACAGTGCCTTCTTATTGTGTCAGTCAGTAGAACTAAATAAGCTGTGGGACTCTATTCTTCAATGGCAGGAAATTTCTTTCTCACTTTGCATTTAAGTGTTTCTTTAAAAGGGAAAAATTCTCCAGTGTCTTTACTCTTGCATGGCTAATTCAGTTCAATTTTTAGTTCAGTCCTTTGCCCGTCTATGAGAGTCCAATCAAGATCTTTGATATGAACCTTCTGTCATTGAACCCCTCTCGACCTTAAATCACGAAAAAAATCTATAAATAGAGAAAAATAGAATATAAGAAACTAGCCCCAGGTGGAGAAGTTCAAGTGTCTCAGGGTCTTGTTCATGAGTGACGGGAGAAGGCAGCCGGAGATCGACAGACGGATTGGTGCTGTGGCTGCAGTGATGTGGACGGTCCGTCGAGGTGAAGAGAGAGCTGAGTGTAAAAGCAAAGCTCTTGATTTACTGTTCGATCTATGTTCCTACCCTCACCTATGGTCATGAGCTGCAGGTAGCGACTGAAAGAAGGAGATCGCAGATATAAGAGGCGGAAATGAGCTTCCTCCGAAGGGTGACTGGCCTCTCCCTTAGAGACAGGATGAGGAGTTCGGCCGTCCGCGAGGGGCTGCTCCTTCACATCAAAAGGAGCCAATTGAGGTTGAGGTAATCCTTTTTCCACGGATGCCTCATGGGCGCCTCCTGGGTGAGGTGTTCTGGGCATGTCCCACCAGGAGGATGCCCCAGGGTAGACTCAGGACACGCTGGAGAGATTATATCTCTTGGCTGTCCCGGGAGCGCCTTGGTGTTCCCCCGGACAAGCTGGGTAGAGGGAGGTCTGCTCAGGTTGCTGCCCCTCGCGACTCGGCCCGGATAAGCAGAAGAAGATAGATGGATGGATAAAAGAAAATAAATGGGGAAGTATTTAATGGATGCTTACACATTGAAACTACTAAGACTACAAACAGTTAAAGTGTTAACTGATGAGGGTTGACAGGAGATCCAAAGAGTCTTTCTCCCTTAGGCTTCTATCCACACAGATGTTGTTCTGACCTTAGAAACGTCTCCGCCTGCAGGCTGTTAAACACTTTTAAGATGTAAGGTTTTCATTATAAAACGCTGGCGTTGTGCATGTTGGGTCTCCAGCTGTCTGACTTCTCTAACAATAGATCTTACAGGTTGTCAACTATTCTGTCTTGTTGTTGCATCATTAGCCAGTTCACAGCCATCTTAATTTGATGAGCAGCTCAAAAGTGAAGCCTTACAGCATTCTGGCTTCTTCTCAAAGCTATTTTTTTTGTTGTGTAAAAAAAGCTATTTTGTCCTCTGGTGCAGTCAGATGAAGTTGACTGTTGACTAAAAGATGAATGTTGAGGTCTGTGAGCAGGATCAGCCATCCTTCCAGACGCCCATCTAATTGCCAGTTCTGTTACGTTTAATAATTGTTTTGCCTCGAGCTGTGTTTGACTGTTTTTCTTCTCACCCACTGAGGACAGTGAAGCTACTGTTGCATTTATTTCAACACACAAAGGGTCTTTATTCTCACGGGCTTCTTAACTTCCCTCCAGAATTCAGTCTTATTGTTGTTGTAATCGTTGCAGACGTCTCAGTGTTGTAGACAACTGCACAAAAAAAGTTTCTCCAACAGGTGTTTTGAGCACTTAGTGGGACATGACTGTTTTTGTATAAGGAAAAAAAGAAATCACATTTTTTCTCTCTGTTTTGAGTAAAAATATTTTTGACTACATTTTATTTTCTTCAAAGCTTTATTGAATTTTTCTCCCCAAAAGTCCGTCTTGGCTTGTCCCACACGAACAGTTTGGGTTATGGTTCCTGCCTCGATTTTTTGTTTTGGGGTTTTTGTGCTCCTCTTTTCTCTCGTCCCAACAAGTCAAAACGTTTCTACCAGAAGGAGAGACATCAAGTCCCAGCCCACTTCATTCATAGACCTACCTTTTCTTCTGGACTGGAGAACAGCTGAAGATACAACAGTATAAAATCCTCACATTTACCTGGCTATTTTATTTTTTGAATCTTTTTTGTAACTTTTCAATATTTTCTTATAGACATAAACATGTTATTTATTAGACATTTATTTTCCTAAGAAAAACTCATTGAGCTTTAAAATGTCATTAACAAAGGTGACCTGCTCACAAACATGTTAAAAATGATACTGTGAACAGTTAGCCAATACCCACATAGCAGACAGGTCTGGCCCGGATCTGGTGTCAAGCCGGCACTGCTGGCTGACTTCTGGCATGATAAGACGCATGTCATCCAGATATGGGCCAGGCCTGGCGTAGATGGCACTGTCTATGTGATGGCATGCCACATCTGGCCCGATTGTAGTTTGGTTTGTGGCCCAGGCTCATAGAAAACAGGTCTGGCCCAGATCCGGCATCAAGCCGGCACTTCTGACTGACTGGTGTCATGGCAGGGTGTGTGTCAACCAGATGTGGGCCAGGTCTGGCAATGATGGCACTATTTATGTTCCTCTTTTCCTATTTTGGTTAGAAGACCCAAATGCCATGTTGCAATACTATACTGCTATGGTAGCCAACGTTTCAAATGCAGGTTTGACAGGTTTGTGAGTGTACACTTTATCCAAAACCTAGTGACGGTTTACTCAGGTTCACCACTGGGTGACTGTAGCTCAGGAGGTAGAGCAGGTCACCTACTGATCAGTAGGTTAGTGCTTCGATCCCTGGCTCCTCCAGCCTGCATGTCAAGAGTGTGAATGTAGTTAGGAAGCGCTCAGTTTAGTAGAAAGTAGAAAATTAAACATGTACATTGCTGTACTTTGTACTGTGTTTTTACCCTGAGTGATTACACTTTGCATGCGGAATGAACACATGATATTTTGGTATTGCTAACCATATGACATGGTGTAAATATGAACCTGCTTTGGAACACGTGCAGACCTTTTTGGCTTGTGAAAAGGTGCACATAGTTACTGTGAGGTCCAATAATTAGCTCTAGATGGCACACTGGTGCCCACAGGAACAAAAATGTACTTGTACTCTACCCCCAATTTTGAGTTTATACTTGTTAACTACATTACAATATGCTTTTAAAATAGTCTGTAGCACACAACAGTGGACTTGTGTAGCTGGATTTAAGCTTAGTTATTCTTCTCCATTTATGTGCCACTTTTTTAATGATAATTGATTTGTTGCAGTAGCTAATCCTGAGACCTGATCAATCGAAAAAGCATAAACTTATCACTGATTGTTGGTAATATCAAACACAAGGACAAACTAGATTTGTTTGCTTTTTGTGCAAAAACGTGACATGTAGGATAAATACTAGAGATGGCACGATACCACTTTTTTATGTCCGATACCGATACCGATATCATAAATTTGGATATCTGCCGATACCGATATGAATCCGATATAGTGTTTTTTAATCAACAAAACTGTTTTTTAAATATCTTGCTGCATTTTGTATAAGTTCATACTCAAGTTTAAAACAACAACTACACTAAAGCTATTCTGTTATACCTGTATGCAAAAAAAAAAATTTCATAGTTCAGCAATACTGATCAATCTAATAAACTTAGACCTACACCATCCTCCCTATTCTGGTATTTTAAAGAGTACTTAGCGTAAATATTAAGCAACCTAACTAATAGGGTTCCAACTCCCAGCAACAACAAAAATAAATAAATAAAAATAGGGAACCACCCCTCACGCTCCACCTCATGATGCTTAATCGACGTAATCAACCTTAATTTGATGCAGTGTGAAAAAAAAGGCACAGAAATCAATTATTTTTCAAGAAATATTAAATAGATTCAACATCTTTCTTCAACAAAATTGCAGACTGCACAGATGGTACCTTCCCAAAGGAAAAAGTACTATAGCTTACTAGGGTATATATATTAGACTTAATAGTCACTATATACTATATACAGTAATTGACTTCTATTCATTTTACATCAAATTAAAACTTTGGGTGTAAGATTCGGATAATTATTTATTAAAAGCTCGACATTTTAAATGAGAATAAGAAAGAAAAGTATGTCTTTGTGCCCCCTTTTCCCTGTTCATGCCCTATCGGCCCCCCTGGCTAAACTTTGCTAGATCCGCCCCTGCACAGTTACCAGCCGTCAGCTACGTAGAAAAAGATCCTCGAGTAGAAAGTAATATTAAATACATTCTAACAACAGCTGATCAAGCTTAAACGTGCTGCTGTTGTTCAGCCGCTGGTTTCCTCTTTCTGGTGCAAAGTGGGCCAAAAACAAACCAGAGAGACTGACTCACTCGCGACAGAAAAGCAGATCAGCTGATCATTAAGCAGTTTCATGATTGAAGTAGCAGCAGGAGAGGCAGTCGTTTGTTAAGCTTAAAGCAGGAATGCTTTACAAACATTCAGAGATGGACTTACACACTTGCTTTACTTCTCTCGGGGATAACTTTGTCGGAGATGAAATGCCGGGTTGGTAGCGAAGCTCCAAATGCTATCCAGACCACCAACAGGTCCCGCATGCCACAGCCGCTCTATCACGTGATGCATACTGCTCCGACGTGCTAACGTTCTGAGGTGAGTTACAGCGTGTTGCAAGTTTTGTGAGGTGCTTTCGTGATATTTAATGGATCGGATTACATTTTTTATTTTTCTGCGATATCCGATCCAGTAATTTAGGTCAGTATCGGACCGATACCGATACGTAATATCGGATCGGTCCATCTCTAATAAATACACAAATGAGCAAAATGACCTCCAAGTGGAAGGCAAATGTGTGATCTTACACAACCCATAAAAGCACATTTATATTACATCATCTCCCAAGGTGAAAATGATTGTAAGCATAATCATGAGCTGCTCTGACAAAATGTAAGAAGCAGTGCTCCAAGTAGGCACTCATTCTTCAGGTTAATGGTTCGGTTGTAGAGCAGTCTACCGCTGGCCTCTGAGGAGCAGGTGTTAGTTGTAAAATCCAACTGCTGAGCTGCCTCCTGCTGTTTACTAGCCCAGCAGGCCAGGCTGGGTGTGAGTCTAGTGCTAATTGAACATCGGTACTCCTCGGCCCTACAACAGGTAATCTCTACCAGGTGCTGCCATCCATGCGTAGTTGTGCTTAGAATAAACAGTCCTGCCCTGCACACCATTCACACCATTAACATATTATTTAAGGGACATTACACCATAACACTCGTGCACACACACACACACACACACACACACACACACACACACACACACACACACACACACACACACACACACACACACACACAGTCCAGGCACAAAGAGTTCCTTTTATCCCACTCTCACAATCATTTTTAAAGATTTACAAGGCACAGTATAATTAACTGGCTCAATTTAACACAGTGTAAATGGTCATTTTTCACTTCATCTGTAAAACGTGCTCCACAGGGACCCTGTGAGTCTAATGAAAACTGGTCTGCACAGATACAGCTGAAACAAACTGGAATAAGATGAGTATATCATGCTATTAGGCTTTAAGATGTGTTACTGTCCATTAATCAATACTGAATGGTCTTAAATGTGATCGCTCAATTATTGGACTTTGTTCTTCAGTCCTTTAAGTAATTACACCATTACTTAAAAAAACAGCTGTCTTAGCTAATTATAGGCCAACCTCCAACCTCTCTTATCAGGAATCTTTTAAATATATAAAGACCTGGATCATTCTAACTCTAATGTCCTGCTTCTAACTTCAGAACTTTGAATCCACTTTGGTCCTGTAAATGGTAAAAGGACAGGTTCTTATGTAGTGCTTTTTTCCTATACGCCATGGTCCTTTTAGAAATAAGCAGCTTTCTTCTGACAGCCTTTCTAAACTAGTCATCTTTGTCGTTTTTGTATTGTCATGAATGTTAATATTTAATATGGTAACTGAGGCCTTTAGAGTTTTCTTCTTTTTCAGGAAGCTGTAGCCACGGCCAACATCAACACATATTGTTCAGTCTCTTGTTTGTCTCATAGATTGCTGCTGACATTTGGTTCAGTTTTCCAAACTGCACCTCTGCTGGACACTTTGGCAGTGGTGAAGCTGAAGAATTCAGAGCTAATCCTCCCTCATTATTACATCACTTTGTGCAAAATACAAGTAACACTGGCAGTCAGATGCATGAGGCACCACTGCATCGCTGGTACACTGATCTTAGGTTTGAAATCGTCACTTTTAGTCATGCAAAGATACCTCTTGTCATTTTGGACAAATACAGTGCATGCACTGCGATACATGTCACTCAACAATCTAGTGTTGACTGAAGCTCAGCCACTCTGTTAAATAGTGAGCCAGTGACAACGATCATCAGTATGACTGTCAGCAGGTGTGGCTGGCTTCAGGTGCATCATGTTTCCACTGATCATCCATCAGATGTTTCTACAACTTGACTGGAATCCACATGAGGTAAATTCAGTCAAATGGACATTATTTGGAAAGGCACACACCTGTCTCTGTGTAGCTGGCAGTGTAGTCAAGCACAAACAAAGCCTTGTAGTCCATGTAATTGTCTATAGACCACGGGAATAGGATTGTAACGAGCACAGATCTGGGGAAGAAACATTTCTGCAGCTTTAATGGTCCCATTGAGCACAGTGGCCTCCATCATCCATAAATGAAGAAATGAAGAAGAAGTTTGGAACCACCAGGACTCTCCTAGTGCTGAGACAAATTAGACACAACGAGACAGAAGAAGCAAAACTAAACACACTGAACATGGAGTGCAAAATAAAACAGGAAAGACTAAGACGCAGACTAACTCACAACATGACACGAGAACTGAGAGGAAATGAGATGGATTAGAGAGATAATGGGAGGAGATAACGAGGGGGACGCAGGAACAGTTAACGGAGACGAGACAGAGAGAGAGCGAGAGAGCAAGGGAAAAGTTTGGCTTCAGGGGACATTTGAATTGTCCAAGTGGGCAGCTGCAGATCTCAGTCAAGCTTGATAGTGCTGATTTTGGAGTAGGGGCACCGTGTCAGCCCATGGCGATGTAAAGCTTGCCTCACTGTGAGCCTTGATGCTGGTGTTCCACCAGTTCGTGGCAGGTTTGAACCGTGGTTGTTCCTGAACATCCTACTCAGTTTTATTTCATTTGGGTGCGACAGTTTGGATCTTCTTCCAGACCTCGCCAAAATGGTGACCCATCTCAATAACTTGTACTCACATATAATAATAGTTATAATGTTGAACTGATGATTTCTACAGTTCTTGGACCCTCCTATTGTTGTAAACATTGGCCAATCCGATGAGTGTGGTCAAACAAATTAAGGTGAAAAGTTAAAAGAAATTATCCTTGTAAAGAAAAAGATCATAGAACCTTCAGCCCCACCTATTAAAGGATTTAAGTGCCTGTATTATTTGAGATTATATGGCTGACATTGATACTGTTTGGATTAGAGAAAACCCCAAACAAACCAAATTCTTTTTTTTCCAGCAGTAATGGGGGTCGCTTGGATGGGTGACGAAACGTTGGTCCCACTGAAAGCGCTACATCCAGATGAACGGAATCACCTGGGAATTCCTTACCTGGATGATGGAGCATGCATCAAGATAATGCACGTGAAAATTATTTCAATATCATCATTAAAGCTGAAATGTTGGAGTGAAATACTGTAATGGAAAATGAACTTTTAAAAAAGATTGAGAATTTGAAGAACACTTACAATATCATTAAAATATTACAGGTGCCATTTTTTAGAGATATGTGGCATTGTTTCCCTTGAAACACAAAGTCTTGTTGTGTGTTCCTGACAGCCACAAGGCCTGCACCAGCTGGGCTCTCACCCCCTCACAGCTATAACGCCTCATGTCTTATGGGGTGACTCAAACACAATAAACCACAACATAACAGACACATTGGGACAGATGGGAGAGAGAGATGAGGAGGGAAAGGTTTGTCTGAGAAAGAGGAAAAGGACCAGGGGAGGGGGGGGGGGGGGGGGGTGAAAGGAGAAAGCATAGAGGAAGATGTGTTATGTTCATGCCTTTTTAATTTGTCATTTATTAAAATTATAAATATATATTTTAACTCAAAAGTACAGTTTTTAAATTTAATGTTGCTGAAACAACAAAGTAATAAAATAATAAATCTATCTGATGGAGAAATCACTCATCTTTGGAAAAGAGAGTTTATTACAGAGAAATGGCTCTTTCAAAATAAAAGCTATACTATCCGCTTCTTCTGGGCTATATTCTCAGCAGCACATTAAACATATCAGGTCCCCATAAGGAGAATCCTGTGCTAACAGCTGTCTGAATGACTCGGGTAAAGTTAGTAGCATGCTGCTTGTTGTTTTTGTCTGCTTCCACTTGTCTTTGCACTAGGATGATGTCGGAGTAAATGTGCAGTCATATTCGTTGTGTTCCCACTAGTGCTGTCAGGTTAATCTCGTTGAAATGACGTTAACGCCACAACACGGCAAATCTCCGTTAACGAGCTACCGCCGATCGCCCCGTGCGTGGGGCTGGACGGCCAACACGTTAACGAGCTAACTGCGCTAACGCACTAGCTCCCACCCATGTAATTGAGCATTGCCTGGCACATCCAACATACTGTTTTACTTTAGTCCATGACGCGCTTACCTTCAGGGTCATACGTCACATGAAAACCAAAATAGTTCCAAACACCAGATCTGAATGAGGGTGGGGGAGGTTCAGTTTGCAATGTTGCAAGGAGAGCTTAACTTCTGTCTGCTAGCTTGCCCTGCGCTCAGTGAATCTGCGTTCGACTACTCCGCCTAGGCTGCACTGTCGAGCGCAGATCCACTGAGCGCTCAACACAGACAGCATCGTCAGAAGGAAAGTTGATAAAATAAATTAAAAATTTTGTATTGTTCATACATATGCGTACCAAACCGAAAGCACTGTATCGAACGGTTCAATATCGATACGAATATCGTTGCACCCCTAATATATATATATATATTTATTATATATATATAAATGTGATTTTTTTTTCTCCAATTCACCAGGTCTGTAAAGTTCAGTATGACTGTGGCACATGATACAAGAGAATAAATACAGAAGAATAAAAACTTTTTGTGAATAACTTTACTCTTCTTAAATATAACTCAGAAAACAAGTAAAAGTACAAATGTGTACAAGTTAGACTTCCTCAGTAAGTTTACACTCTTTTGGAGTGATTTTAATTGTGTGTTAAAGAGAAAGAGATTAGGAGGTAAAGTAGAGGATGCAGAGTCCATCATCACTGAGGCCGTCTCTCATGCATGAAGTCCAGGGGCCCGTTCTTCGTATGTCGCTTACTACATCCAAGATCAAATGAAACATCCAAGACCAAATCATCGCGCTAACCGTGAGCTCGCTAATCCGGTTCTCCGAACACACCTGCTGTTGACGATTAGTACAGCTGGATGAAGTAATGTGAGATCACTGGGTGGCTTAACAGGGGCTACGCATCGATAGTAGAAACATTGATCGGCAACCCTCTGATTGGTCGGCGAAAATGTCGAAGGAGCGCGCTCGGCTCGGTATTTTTCGGCAGCAGAGCAAGAACTCTTGAGTGAGGGATTTCAGGAGTTTCAGAGTTTAATTAAAACGCAAGGGAACACTGCAAAGGCTGCAAAAGCAAGGAGAGAGGGCTGGCAGGAAGTTGCTGACAAATTAAACTCGTAAGTGATTTAATAATAACAATAATAATGGAGTGGATTTATATAGCACTTTTCAAGGCACCCAAAGCGCTTTACAATGCCACTATTCATTCACTCTCACATTCACACACTGGTGGAGGCAGCTACGGTTGTAGCCACAGCTGCCCTGGGGCAGACTGACAGAAGCCAGGCTGCCATATCGCGCCATCGGCCCCTCTGGCCAACACCAGTAGGCGGTAGGGTAGATTTATCATATCACACCATATTATCCAATATTATATTACATTATAATATGTTATATTATATCCCCTTTCACATTAGAGCCACAACAGGACCCACTAGAACATGGGAACAAGTAAAAGTGAAATATAAGAATATTCTACAGAATGGTAATATTGATCACTTATATTGCTTTTCGTCTCTTGGAAAGAGACCCTGGAATAATCTGTTTGTTTGTTCATAACAGCAACCAAGAAAAGGGCAGAGCAACAAAAGACAGGTGGTGGTCCTGCACCCCCTCGTCAACAAGTTGGTTAAGTAAATAATACCCTCACGGGAAAATGGATATCTCTCTATGAGCACACTGTCGCGCTGAGCTAAAGGATCCTGTCTGTCCCGCAATATACGCTGGATTCTGAGGACTCTCCTTATCAATCTTGCACCTTCCGCAATGGGTGGCTCGCGTATACGGACAGGACATGGCTGCGACAGACTTCCCAAATCCACCTTCGCTTTTATAGCCGTGGTCTCTCATCTTGATTACACAAAGTAATTTACAATTACTACTCTGAAATATGGATTACATCTGTAATAATCACATACATGTAATAGAATGTTAATAGTACATTTCCCTTTTTTAGGAAATGACCTGTATGTATCTGTGTGACATCAATAAAAGGATCAAGTGCTGCATTATCTTTAGTTACATTGATGTTATTTATTTATGGTGACACAGTGGTGGAATATCGCTGTTGCTTTCGTATAAATGAAGCGGACATACCTGCGTGGCCGCGATCTAATCCTGTTTACATAAAGTAAACCTGCTCCCACACATTTGCCACACAGGTGTAGATACTGTAGGTTCAGTGAATGCTGAAATTGCACTGATTAGAATATACTGGACATTCAAAGCTAAGAGTCAGCGCACTGTGTTAGAGGCTGGGATTGGATGAATACATCATATATACAACCTTTGATCATCATTTATGTCCAGTTGAGAATGAATCAGTGCACTCACATATTAAATGAACCGAAATCAGTAGTGTGATCTCCAGTCTTCATATATTGAATGAGAGAACTGACAGCTGTTATTTTAATCAGCCTGTCTCAGTTGTTTTAACTCTTAAGTATCACAAAGTAATGTAACATCTGGACTGACGAGTTTACTGTCAGCATTTTAATCGCTAGTTTAAAGGCTGTAGGTTGCAGCCGTCGCTCTAACACTGTATGAATGTAACAGGCCTCAGTGCTGGTTCTAATAGTCTGAGCTGCTTCCAGCTTTATTTGTGAAGAGCACAGCAGCTTACAAAACACGTAGCTAGCTCGTACAGCCGCGACGTAAAACTTTCATAAGCTAAGATGACCTTAAAATAACGGGGCTACGTGCGGTGATGCTAGCGTTAGCCATGTTAGCGTGTTACCTTCAACAGGTGGTCAGACTGTATAAACAGGCACTCAGTCAGAGGTTGGCTCTCCGTTTTGCTGCAGGGTCCCTTCATTCTTCACATATCCGTGTCGAGCCGAGTGTAAATCCCGAGGCTGAACGGCCTCACTATAACCCCCCTCCGTCAAACTCTACACTTAGTGCAATCAGGCTAGTACTGTTCACCTGGCAACCGTCAAACCCAGATTCACTGATTGGACTGCCAGATGGATAAGTTGCTCTACAGAACATCTCTTGACTGCTATATATTCCAGAGGCAGTGTGCTTCTCACGACTGCCCTTTGCATTGCATGGTCCATGGAAACCCAGTGCATTAAGCTTCTGGAGCTAATCTGAAGGCCACATCAAGTTTGGAGGTCTGTAGCAATTGAATCTGCAGAAAGTTGGTGACCTCTGTGCACTTATGTGCCTCTCTCTGATTTTAAGTGATCGACCACTTCTCAGCTGAGTTTCTGCCATTTACAGTCACTTCTATGTAACGATAAAAGTTGACTGTGGAATATTTAGTAGTGAGGAAATTTCACAGCTGGATTTGTTTCACAGATGATATCCTATCATGGTACCACACTGCACTACAGTGAGCTCCTAAGAGCGACCCATTCTTTCACAAACGTATGTTTGATTTTATGCAGCTGTGCCCAGCACAGTCATTGGAACACTTGATTACAGGGATTTGGACGGGCGAGTCAATGTGTGTAGGTACCAACACACCACCTGTACAACAGGAGTACAGTCACATGCGGCTTTCCTTCCTCTGCTGCTTGTAATTGAATGATTGTGAATAAGAGATGTTTTCCTCAGTAATAACACCTCTGTCCTTATCACAGACAAGATAAACTTTGTTTCTTTTTAGGTAAGCTTATTAAAAGTCACTTCATTGGTATGTTTGTTAAAACCCTCCTTAAATCCAGATTAAGCTGTTCAAGATTCAACACAAGCATGGAAATCTTTGTGAATAGGGTTATTTGCAAAGATTAATTTGACTAATATTTCCACTTGCATGGTTGGATGGTAGGTCACAGTTGATCTTTCATAGCATAACTTTACAGAGAATTAGCGAACTGACTTTAATTGATGGTTGTTTAATTTATTTAATTGTAGGATGAGTGCAATGAGTTCAAATATCTCTTGTTTATTTAGTTGTATAGAGATTAGTAATTGTTAATTAATGGAAGGTGTTTTTGTTGTTATACAGATGCTCATAGTTATTTATTTGTTAGTATATGAAAAATATATAAAAGGAGACTTAACTGAGCTTATGCTGTGTAAACTAGCTCTTCATTCTGTTGATGCAGCAGAAGGCAATTTCTTTTCAAACAACTAGATTGAAAAAAACAACACAAAATATTGCAACATTTTTAAACTGGCCTGTAGATACTCGCACAGAGCTTTCTTCAGATCCAAACCAAAGTGGCAACGAGCACAATCCAAGCCAGACGACATAAATCAATAATTTGAACTGAACAAAGAAAAATCCCTGTGATCCTTTAACGTTCCACACTGTTCAGTTCAAAGTGGAGGAAATAATTGTTTGATCCACTGCTAGGGTTTAGGTTTGCTCACTTACAAAGAAATGAACATTCCAATAACATTACATGAAAATTATTAATTGACTTACATGTCACTGAGCAAAATAAGTATTTGATCCCCAACCAAAACATGGCTTTTGGTGGAGAAAGCACGGTGGTAAGAGGGTTGTTGTAGCTGGTCACCGGGTATGCACACACCTTAGGAGGGATTTTGGTCCACTCTTCTTTACTGGAACTCTGAATCCTTTCAGTGTCTTGTTGCTGCTTTGTACCTCAAACTTTCAGCTTCCTCCATGTATTTTCTATAGGACTGAGGTCTGCAGACTGGCTAGGCCACCCAATGACTGGAAAGTGCATGCCACTACTTTGCTGCCTTGGTGGTGGTTATAGAAGAAAGAGTTTCTTTTAAAAGTTAAAGTTATGGATCCTTATTTTAAAGGGAAAGAGTCCACATAGGGAAACATGATCCTTCTCATTTCCGGCCATTTTAATTACCAACCCTTCTCTAAATCCAGCCAAGACTTTGTCCCTAACCCGACTTGTAGAGACAAAGGACGGTGGTTCTACACCAGCGGTCTCCAACCTTTTTTGCACCACAGACTGGTTTATGCTCGACAATATTTTCACGGACCGGCCTTTAAGGTGTCGCGGATAAATACAACAAAATAAAACCGGTACCGAAAAAAAGAAGATTTTTTTCATAACACACTTGAAAAGATCAAGGAAAACCGAGTTAATGATAAAAACGATAACAAAATAACACTGAAAACCGATAAAAACCCTGAAAACTATACATTTCACACCTGAGCCTCAACTCTCGCAGCCCGGTACCAAACGACTCACGGACTGGTACCGGTCCGAGGCCCGGGGGCTGGGGACCGCTGATCTAAAGTGCACTGACAAATCACGTACTGGTATTTGATTTGAAATTACTGCTAAATGTGTAGCATTTAACCTACCTGGTACACATTGTACACACTCCTTCATTACTGAGGGGAAAGGAGACAACTGAGGAACAGATAGCTCTGTCTTATGACGAGCTAAGAAATCATCCAGCTTTGCTCTCTGGACAACTGTTTTTTCTTTTTTTTCTTGCAAGGTTGAAGTTTGGTAGAAAATACATTCATGATCACACATATTTCCAAAATGTTGTCAGAGCAATGTGCAGACTTTCCTGATTACCCACTGACTGAACACAAATACAGCTAAAAACTTTTAAAAAAAGAAAGACCCTGTTTTTTTTTTTATTTTTGAGTAGATTTAATAAGAAATGGTGAAATATGCAGGTCATCCATCAAAAGCTGTCAGAATGGGCCTCTCTTCTTCTCCCTGTCCTACCTGCAGCTAGCACGTCTTACACAAGGAATCTGAGAATGATGAATGGAGCTGGAAGCTGTTAGGAAAACACCCTCGCCACGCCCACACTTCTTTATCTCTGCTCCTCGTAGCATCATCATGCTTTCTGTCGTTAAAGTCTTTAAAGCTGGGTCACACTGGCTTTTTCTTTGTACTGTTTAAACTTTGCGTTTTACGTTTGCTGATATTTGGATGAACATGGCTACACTTTAAAAGCCTGTAAAAGTCACTGTAAAATCTATAACATCCAGAAGCAGGAACAGCTGGTGTTAACAGTAAGTTAACATGACTGTCACACACTAATGTTTTACACATTTTGGTTTCTTTAATATTTGCACACCCTGAAAGGACAAATTCTGGTATTATTTTAACGCACTGGATACCCGACATAGTCCGAGGTCATCATCGTAGCTTCCTCTGACTGATTTGTTTGAAAATAAAGTTGCAGGTATTTAGTACTTTGATAGTTTTACTGACCATTCAATGAACTTTATGTGCAAAGCAACATATTAAAATAGCACTCTGTTGTGTACATTATAAGCACTTTATCCATCCCACTTTGGATGGAGCAGCTCTCATTTCTAGAAATATGGACAAATTTATTAAACCCCCCAAACTATGACTATCCAGAGTTGGGACCAGGAAGCAGAGTTGCAGTCTTACACGCCTCTCTGCAGCTTCTCTCCTCCTGCTACCCCCCCAAAAACCCATCTCCATAGAGACTGTGTCAGCTCCCAAACAGACAAAAAACAAACTAAAAACCAGCAACAAACAACTTAAACATAAACAATTACAAAGAAAGAACAATACAGTATCCACATCTGAACCAAAGAGTAAAACAGTGAAATGTGGATTATTAAGTATTGGGTCTCTCTCCTCCAAGTCTCTGTTAGTACATGACTTAATAATTGATCAACAAATTGATTTACTCTGCCTTACAGAAACCTGGTTGCAGCAGGATGATTATGTTAGTTTAAATGAATCAACACCCCCGAGTCATTCTAACTACCAGAAATCTCGAAGCACAGGCCGAGGGGGGGGGGGCGGTGTGGCAGCAATTTTTCACACCAGCCTATTAATTAATGAAAGACCAAGACAGACTTTTAATTCATTTGAAAGCCTGGTGCTTAGCCTCGTCCACCCCAGCTGTAAAACTCAGAAACCAGTCTTACTTGTTATCATCTATCGTCCACCTGGGCCTTACACAGAGTTTCTCTCTGATTTCTCAGACTTTATATCTAATTTAGTTCTGAGCTCAGATAAAATAATTATTGTGGGTGATTTTAACATCCATGTAGATGCTAAAAATGACAGCCTCAACATGGCATTTAATCTGTTATTAGACTCAATTGGTTTCTCTCAAAATGTAAAAGAACCCACCCACCACTTTAATCACACTCTAGATCTTGTTTTTAACATATGGCATAGAAACTGAACATTTAACAGTGTTTCCTGAAAACCCTCTCCTGTCTGATCATTTCCTGATAACATTTACATTTACAATAATTGATTACACAGCAGTGGAGAGTAGACTTTATCACAGTAGATGTCTTTCTGAAAGCGCTGTAACTAAGTTTAAGAATATAATCCACCCACTGTTATCATCTTCAATGCCCTGTACCAACATAGAGCAGAGCAGCTATCTGAACGCTGCTCCAACAGAGGTCGATTATCTTGTTAATAATTTCACCTCCTCACTACGTACGACTCTGGATACTGTAGCTCCTGTGAAAACTAAGGTCTCTAATCAGAAGTACCTGACTCCGTGGTATAATTCTCCATCACGTAGCCTAAAGCAGATGACTCGTAATCTGGAGAGGAAATGGCGTGTCACAAATTTAGAGGATCATCATTTAGCCTGGAGAAATAGTTTGCTGCTTTATAAGAAAGCCCTCCGCAAAGCCAGAACATCTTACTATTCATCACTGATTGAAGAAAATAAGAACAACCCCAGGTTTCTCTTCAGCTCTGTAGCCAGGCTGACAAACAGTCAGAGCTCTTTTGAGCCAACCATCCCTTTAACGTTAACTAGTAATGATTTCATGAACTTCTTCACAAATAAAATTTTTATCATTAGAGAAAAAATTACCAGTAATCATCCCACAGATGTAATATTATCTACAGCTACTCTTAGTACCATTGATGTTAAGTTAGACTCTTTTTCTCCAATTGATCTTTCTGAGTTAACTTCAATAATTACTTCCTCCAAACCATCTTTTAGACCCCATTCCTGCCATTAATTAATTCTTCGATCTTAAATATGATCAACCTATCTCTAATGATCGGCTATGTACCACAGGCCTTCAAGCTGGCTGTAGTTAAACCTTTACTCAAAAAGCATCTCTAGACCCAGCAGTCTTAGCTAATTATAGGCCAATCTCCAACCTTCCTTTCATATCAGACATCCTTGAAAGAGTAGTTGTCAAACAGCTAACAGATCATCTGCAGAGGTTTATTTGAAGAGTTTCAGTCAGGTTTCAGAGCTCATCACAGCACAGAAACAGCTTTAGTGAAGGTTACAAATGATCTTCTTATGGCCTCTGACAGTGGACTCATCTCTGTGCTTGTCCTGCTAGACCTTAGTGCAGCGTTCGATACTGTCGACCATAATATCCTATTAGAGCGATTAGAACATGCTGTAGGTATTACAGGTACTGCACTGCAGTGGTTTGTATCATATCTATCTAATAGACTCCAATTTGTGCATGTAAATGGAGAGTCCTCTTCACACACTGAGGTTAATTATGGAGTTCCACAGGGTTCAGTGCTAGGACCAATTCTGTTTACATTATACATGCTTCCCTTAGGCAGTATCATTAGAAGACATAGCATACATTTACACTGCTATGCAGATGACACCCAGCTCTATCTGTCCATGAAGCCAGATAACACACACCAATGAGTTAAACTGCAGGAATGTCTTAAAGACATAAAGAGCTGGATGGCCGCTAACTTTCTGCTTCTTAATTCAGATCAAACTGAGGTTATTGTACTCGGCCCTGAAAAGCTTAGAAATATGGTATCTAAGCAGATTCTTACTCTGGATGGCATTACCTTGGCCTCCAGTAACACTGTGAGGAACCTTGGAGTCATTTTTGACCAGGACATGTCCTTCAATGCACATATTAAACAAATATGTAAGACTGCGTTCTTCCATTTGTGCAACATCTCTAAAGTTAGAAATATCCTGTCTCAGAGTGACGCTGAAAAACTAGTTCATGCATTTATTACTTCCAGGCTGGACGACTGCAATTCATTATTATCAGGAAGTCCTAAAAACTCCATGAAAAGCCTTCAGCTAATCCAAAATGCTGCAGCAAGAGTCCTGACAGGGACTAGAAAGAGAGAGCATATTTCTCCTGTTTAGGCTTCCTGTTAAATCCAGAATTCAAAATCCTGCTCCTCACATACAAGGTCTTAAATAATCAGGCCCCATCTTATCTTAATGACCTTGTAGTACCATATCACCCTATTAGAGCACTTCGCTCTCGCTCTGCAGGCCTACTTGTTATTCCTAGAGTATTTAAAAGTAGAATGGGAGGCAGAGCCTTCAGTTTTCAGGCCCCTCTTCTGTGGAACCAGCTTCCAGTTTGGATTCAGGAGACAGACACTATCTCTACTTTCAAGATTAGGCTTCAAACTTTCCTTTTTGCTAAAGCATATAGTTAGGGCTGGACCAGGTGACCCTGAATCCTCCCTTAGTTATGCTGCAATAGACGTAGGCTGCCGGGGGATTCCCATGATGCATTGAGTTTTTCCTTTCCAGTCACCTTTCTCACTCACTATGTGTTAACAGACCTCTCTGCATTGAATCATATCTGTTATTAACCTCTGTCTGTCTTCCACAGCATGTCTTTATCCTGTCTTCCTTCTCTCACCCCAACCAATCACAGCAGATGGCCCCGCCCCTCCCTGAGCCTGGTTCTGCTGGAGGTTTCTTCCTGTTAAAAGGGAGTTTTTCCTTCCCACTGTTGCCAAAGTGCTTGTTCATAGGGGGTCATATGATTGTTGGGTTTTCTCTGTATGTATTATTGTGCAATCTACTGTACAATATAAAGCGCCTTGACGCGACGTTTGTTGTGATTTGGCGCTATATAAATAAATTTGAATTGAATTGAATTGAATCTCCTATCTACCACTGTTACCAATTTAGACCAATCAGTCTAATATGTGTCTATGTTAGCTGGGGGGAACCAAACAGGCACAGGAAGAATATGCAGTTCAATGTCTTGTCATGGTATGTTTCAGTGTGCTCAACATCCCACAAATTTCACCTCTGGGGCAGTTTCTGACAGACCAGTTTGTACAAAAAGCCTCGTGGATCTCTGCAGGTTTGCATCATAGTTTCTGTGGATGATTCTCACCAGCTTTTTAAACAAAGTAGGAGCCTGAGAAACTCGAATCAGAGGGAAAGGACGTTTTAAGCAGTTCACATTGAGCACCGCGGTTCATGCAGCACTTTAAACATCTGCAACAATGGCTTTTAGGACGTCGCCAAATAAAACGTGTCCATGTAACGATGTATGGAAAAAACAAACACACCTGAAAGGGAGAGCCATTAACACTCCTTACATCTTACTGTGTGCAACTATCAAATAACTCCAAACAAAACAAACAGTTCAACAGTTATTATTTCATTTTGATTTCTTTAAATTCAGTTTTATTTATTTCTTGCGTTTTGTAAATGTTTACTTTTAATTTCATTTTATTCATTTCAGGCTGGTTTATGTGGCTGATGTTTCTCAAGCACAACATTAAATATCAAAGAGCCGTCCCTGTGTTCATAACGATCTGCGTCAGAGTTCATTTATGTTTGCGTTGACCACACTGACAAAGATGTTTTCTGTGTATTTTTTATTTTATTTTAGTTTGTACGCAACATCATTTCATTCGTTTTTTTTTTCTTTTTTCTATTATGATTATTTTATTTCAGTTCATTGCATTTCTCTAACATGTATGACTAAGATGCCATAGGCTTTGTTAAATCACAGTATTTAATGGTCTGAGAAGGAGAGAAGGTTGAGCGTCAGCTGATAAAGACATTATAGGCACATTGTTTGTAAAAAAAAACACTAAATATACTTGAGTAAGGACAGATCATTAGAAAGACTGAACCTGAGTTATTGATGAACAGATACAGATTGATGTTTGGCGGTTAGCCCATCCTGGCTGTGAAAGGGATTAGAGCCCCTGGAGCCTTGACGCTGGTGGTGGAGATAAAGGAGGCTTGAATGGAGCTTGAGTGATGAGAGGTGGAGATGGGGAGGAGGTGGGTTGCACAATGGCATCTGCAAGGACAAAGACAGCTGCACACTGATATTTAAAGTACGTGGCATGAACGCTGATTGGCCTGGAGAAGGCCGGGTGAAGGTGATTGGACTAGACCAGTGATGTCACAAAGAACTTGACGGCGTATAAAGTTTAGATTTAGCTGGAAGCACCTGGGAGCGGACACATGTGAGACCATAGATCCTCCTCTTGAATTTAAGCCGCCCTAAATAAGAGCAGCTTTTTCTTTCTGCACTAAAATTCAGTTTTCAGTCATTAAAGCAAAAAAAAAAAAAAAAGAATTCCCATTGCTATTAATATTATAACTTGCCTGTTACTATGAGACAGCCTTTACAAGAATAATGTAAGATTACTCTTTCCAGTTTCTCCATGCATGCTTGAACCATAGCGTTCAGGAGATCCTTCCAGTGTACAGTCCATGAAAAAGGAGGGTGAGGGTGGTCTGATAGAACGGCGTCCTTCAAGTAAGGTCCAAGTCTGGAAAATGCAAATGGGTCAGCCATAATGATCTAGAATCAATAATGACTGGTGAGGTGTGAGTATTGCAGCTGATAGTCAGAGGATTGATGAATGCTCTTAACACTGGAAACTGGATATAATCAGGAAAATCAAGAGGAAACTTCCAATGCTGAAGTGTTAAAAACTGCAGTTTTTCTAACAGCCATTTGAGGGTCCTCCAAAAAAACCCTCACGTACTAAAATGCTATGGTAGCATCACAGCAAATCCAGCATGTCCAAATTAACACTGCCAGATTTGATTTCAACACTATTAAAGTGTCTATATGGGTCCACACCAGAGATTGTTAATTTAACTCTTTTTGGAGAGTTGGTACGTTAACTCTGATTTAGTGTTAAACACCAAATCTGTCTGGAGTTGATAATTTAACACTTGGTGTTAAGAGTTTATATATTAACTCTCAAAGAGTATTTTAGTTTAACTACGTAAGAGTTATCTTCTGATTCATTCTAAAAAGCGGGAATTTTACTGTTCTGAACTTCTAGAAATTTCTTTTGGAAATAAACATTTACTAAAAAGATGCAATGGTTTTTGAAAAACATGTATTCTGAACTGTGCACCACAATTTCAAAACATTTTCTGAAAGATGTAACAGTATACATGTTCTCACTTTCATTAGAATTTTGTTTATCAAAAGGTCTGACATGGTAAATGCAAATAACAGCATTCTCATCACTTATTTCTTCAATACAATATGCATGTCCTTCATTCATCCCTTTGTGGAACTTCAACGCACTTCTGCTCTCCCCCATATTCCATCTTCACAAGCATATCCTGTGCGGAGATTGAATAAAAATTAGTTGACACTAATTAATGGCACAAAACAATTGCAGCACAGTAAAAAAAAAAAGGAATCCTCTTTGAGCCACTACTTGTGTAAAGTATTTTCCCAAAAGACAAAGACACAGGCAACAGGTAATACTGAACTAAATGTAAAACCTCAACCTTTTTCATTTTTACCTAAACCGTGTGCACAAAACTCTGGAGGGATCTAAATGCTAACGTAGAACCCAGTCAGGACGCCTGCTACTGCTGTTTGCTCGTTTTTTTTAATTTTTTTTATGGGCGATCGTTTTCAGGCTTCAAGTAGCACCATTATACCAACGTTTACATTCTGCACATTGTTTTAGGTGTATTTGACCAAAAGTTTGACTGAAAATTCACATGCAAGCTTTTTTCAAGGCTGTGGTATTTGCCCGCAAACAATACCTTTCAGCTAGCTAAAACAGAATATTGTGCTATCAGCGAGCAACATGGCTAATGCCTTTCACACAGCTTTGTCTCAACTCCAAAGAGCCACAGAAGTAAAAGCTCATAATAATAATTGAAACAATCTTTGAAAAAATGACTTACCAAGCAGGGCAAACAACTCAAATATGTAGAGCAAAATGTTCTGAAACGGCTTCACTTCAGCTTCGATTGGAGCTGTGCTGGGGGCGGAGTCTGTGAATTTACTCTATTGGTGTCATAGCCCGTCTAGGAGTTCAGAGTTAAGAGGTCAAGAGTTAATGTTTCCATTGTAACACCTCCAGATTTGACAGAGAAACACTCATTTTTAACACTCGATTTTAACTACTATCATTTTACACCTCAGAGTTACATTAAAAGAATGTGACTCTACTTAGAGTAAAATTAACTCTACTTTTGCACGAAGACTATTAACACCAAAACATTTAACACTTTTGAATTTGCTGTGATGGTACAAAAAAATAATATTTTGCTTTTAAATTGATGGACTAGCGTAAAAGTAGCACAGTGGTCAGCACTGTTGCCTCACACCAATAAGGTCCTGAGTTCAATTCCAGCATCAGGGTCATTCGTGTTCTCTCTGGGTACTCTGGCTTCCTCCCATAGAGGGGTTGGGTTAACTAGCAAGGCTAAGCAGAAGAGAACAGATGGTTTTTATAATATTATCCCCTGTTAAAACTTTCCTTTTTGATAAAGTGACCCTGAATCCTTAGTTATGCTGCAATAGGTGTAAGCTGCTGGGGGATTCCCATGATGCATTGAGTGTTTCTGTCTTCCTTCTCTCACCTCAACCAATCACAGCAGATGGCCCCGCCCCTCCCTGAGCCTGGTTCCGCCGGAGGTTTCTTCCTGTTTTTCCTTCCCACTGTCGCCAAAGTGCTTGCTCATAGGGGGTCATGTGATTGTTGTGTTTTCTCTGTATGTATTATTGTAGGATCTACCTTACAATATAAAGCGCCTTGAGGCGACTGTTGTTGTGATTTGGCGCTGTGTAAATAAAATTGACATGAATTGTTATCCCAGCTGTGCAGATGATGATTTCTTTCATGCATTCGGATTCTTCTTTAAAGTTAGAAAGAAGATGGCGCCGGTGAGGTCGGCTGCCGTCACGACTGCTCCGACCACTTTTTCTTTGTCTTTGTTTTTTTAAGTTAGTTTTCAGCGTTTCTAAATCGACAAAATCATCACCATTGGGTACATTAGGTATGACAGTGACACTCTTGTTTCTATTGGTATACAATGTACTCACAATTCGAAGTTTTTAACTCCAGATCCAAGCTGGCCGAGTGAGATCTCGAGGGAGAACAAAGGGAAGCGGCGGCGTCCTAGAGGGAAGCGAGCCGGCGTCAGGAACAGGCTGAGAGCTCGTGCACACCGCACACCTCTGCCTAGCATCCTGCTCGCCAACGTCCAGTCACTGGAGAACAAGCTTGACGACCTCAGGGCCAGGGTAAAGTTCCAGAGAGACATTCGGGACTGCAATCTCCTCTGCTTCACCGAGACATGGCTGAACCCAGCGGTGCCGGACCACGCCATCCAGCCGATCCGGCCGAGTTCTTCTCGGTTCACCGCATGGACAGGACACGGGACTCGGGGAAGCCAAGGGGAGGCGGCGTGTGTTTAATGGTGAACAACAACTGGTGCAACAGTGAGAACGTTGTTCCTCTCACACGCTCCTGCACACCAAATCTGGAACTACTGTCCATCATGTGTCATCCTTTTTATCTACCTCGGGAATTTACATCGGTCATTATAAGTGCCGTTTATATTCCACCACAAGCGGACACGGTCACCGCCTTATGCGAGCTGCATGAGGCACTCACACAGCACCAGACACAACACCGGGACGCTGCGCTTATTGTGACGGGGGACTTTAATAGCGCCAACCTCAAACGCGCAGCGCCGAACTTTTATCAACACATCACCTGCCCCACCAGAGGTGAAAGGACACTGGACCACTGCTACACTACGGTCAAGGACGGCTACAAGGCACAATCCCGCCCTCCGTTTGGCAAATCTGATCACGCTGCCATCTTCCTCATGCCAAAATACAAACAAAGGCTGAAACAGGAAGTTCCGGTTCAGAGGAAGGTCGCGCGCTGGACGGATCAATCGGTGGCCGTGTTACAGGATGCACTCGATGACGCAGACTGGGGCATGTTCAGAAACAGCTCCGATGATGATGTCAACGTGTTTACGGAAGCGGTTGTGGGATTCATCGGGAAACTAGCGGATGATACCGTGGAGACAAAGACTATCACAACGTTTCCCAACCAGAAGCCGTGGGTGGATAAAACCATCCGCGACGCTCTGAGATCCCGCACCGCTGCCTACAACACGGGACTCACGACGGAGGACATGGACCCGTACAAAGCCGCGTCATATAACGTGCGGAGGGCGGTGAAAGAGGCGAAGCAGCGCTACGGGAGGAAACTAGAGTCACAACTCCAACAGAGTGACTCTAGGAGCCTGTGGCGGGGACTAAGGACAATAACGGACTATAAAGCACCAACAACCGGTATGACGAACGCGGCCGTGACTCTGGCAGACGAGCTGAACACTTTCTATGCTCGCTTCGAGGCTGCAGCTAAGGTCTCCAACAATGCTAGTGTTAGCGGCGCTAACGGCTGCAGACAGGAAGATACTGCCAGCACTGGAAACGTGCTCGTCATCTCCGAGCATGAAGTAAGGAGAGCCTTCAAGAGAGTGAACACCAGGAAAGCAGCAGGACCAGACGGCATCCCAGGTCGTATCCTCAGAGACTGCGCATACCAGCTAGCTCCTGTGTTCACTGAGATATTCAACATCTCTTTATCTCAGTCGGTGATCCCCACATGCTTCAAAGAGTCCATCATTGTTCCTGTCCCGAAGAAACCCCACCCTGCTTCTCTCAATGACTATCGCCCTGTAGCCCTCACCTCAGTAGTGATGAAGTGCTTTGAACGCCTGGTCAGAGACTTCATCATTTCTTCACTACCAGACACACTGGACCCACTACAGTTCGCTTACCGTCCAAATCGTTCCACAGACGATGCCATCTCTCATCTCCTCCACACATCACTCACTCACTTGGACACTAGAAGGGGGAATTATGTTAAAATGCTCTTCATAGACTACAGCTCTGCATTTAACACCATAATTCCCTCCACACTCACCACCAAGCTGGAGCATCTGGGACTCAGCTCATCTATGTGTCAGTGGATCTCCAACTTCCTAACTGGCAGACCACAGGCAGTAAGGATGGGCGGACATGTCTCAGCCTCCACCACTCTCAGCACTGGAGCCCCCCAGGGGTGTGTTCTGAGCCCCCTGCTGTACTCTTTGTACACATATGACTGTGTGGCCACTACCAGCTCCACCACCATCATCAAGTTTGCTGACGACACCGTCGTGGTGGGCCTGATCTCTGATAACAACGAGACGGCCTACCTGAAGGAGATTAGGAATCTGGAGAACTGATGCCAGAGGAACAACCTCCTTCTAAACGTCAGTAAGACAAAGGAGCTGATAGTGGACTTCAGCACTAAGCAGGAGAGGAACTACCAGACCCCCGTCATCAACGAGTGCCCAGTGGAGAGAGTGGACAGCTTCAAATACCTCGGAGTTCACATCACGCAGGACCTGTCATGGTCCTGTCACATCAACACCGTGGTGAAAAAGGCCCGACAGCGTCTCTACCACCTCAGACGCTTGAGAGACTTCCAACTGCCCTCCAAGGTGCTCAGGAACTTTTACTCGTGCACCATAGAGAGCATCCTGGCGGGAAACATCTTAACCTGGTTCGGGAACAGCACCATGCAGGACAGATGAGCTCTACAGAGGGTTGTGCGGTCAGCTGAGCGCACCATCCGCTCCGAGCTCCCTGACCTGCACTCAATCTACAGCAGGCGGTGCTGGACCAAGGCCAGGAAGATCGTGAAGGACCTCAGCCATCCCAACAACAGACTGTTCTCTCTGTTGAGGTCAGGAAAGCGATTCCGCTCCCTGAAGACCAACACAGAGAGACTGAGGAGGAGCTTCTTCCCGCAGGCGATACGGTCTCTCAATCACACCACCACACAGTACTGACCCACACATATACAGGGAGTGCAGAATTATTAGGCAAGTTGTATTTTTGAGGAATAATTTTATTATTGAACAACAACCATGTTCTCAATGAACCCAAAAAACTCATTAATATCAAAGCTGAATGTTTGTGGAAGTAGTTTTTAGTTTGTTTTTAGTTTTAGCTATTTTAGGGGGATATCTGTGTGTGCAGGTGACTATTACTGTGCATAATTATTAGGCAACTTAACAAAAAACAAATATATACCCATTTCAATTATTTATTTTTACCAGTGACACCAATATAACATCTCCACATTCACAAATATACATTTCTGACATTCAAAAACAAAACAAAAACAAATCAGCGACCAATATAGCCACCTTTCTTTGCAAGGACACTCAAAAGCCTGCCATCCATGGATTCTGTCAGTGTTTTGATCTGTTCACCATCAACATTGCGTGCAGCAGCAACCACAGCCTCCCAGACACTGTTCAGAGAGGTGTACTGTTTTCCCTCCTTGTAAATCTCACATTTGATGATGGACCACAGGTTCTCAATGGGGCTCAGATCAGGTGAACAAGGAGGCCATGTCATTAGTTTTTCTTCTTTTATACCCTTTCTTGCAGCCACGCTGTGGAGTACTTGGACGCGTGTGATGGAGCATTGTCCTGCATGAAAATCATGTTTGTCTTGAAGGATGCAGACTTCTTCCTGTACCACTGCTTGAAGAAGGTGTCTTCCAGAAACTGGCAGTAGGACTGGGAGTTCAGCTTGACTCCATCCTCAACCCGAAAAGGCCCCACAAGCTCATCTTTGATGATACCAGCCCAAACCAGTACTCCACCTCTACCTTGCTGGCGTCTGAGTGGGACTGGAGCTCTCTGCCCTTTACCAATCCAGCCACGGGCCCATCCATCTGGCCCATCAAGACTCACTCTCATTTCATCAGTCCATAAAACCTTAGAAAAACCAGTCTTGAGATATTTCTTGGCCCAGTCTTGACGTTTCAGCTTGTGTGTCTTGTTCAGTGGTGGTCGTCTTTCAGCCTTTCTTACCTTGGCCATGTCTCTGAGTATTGCACACCTTGTGCTTTTGGGCACTCCAGTGATGTTGCAGCTCTGAAATATGGCCAAACTGGTGGCAAGTGGCATCTTGGTAGCTGCACGCTTGACTTTTCTCAGTTCATGGGCAGTTATTTTGCGCCTTGGTTTTTCCACACGCTTCTTGCGACCCTGTTGACTATTTTGAATGAAACGCTTGATTGTTCGATGATCACGCTTCAGAAGCTTTGCAATTTTGAGACTGCTGCATCCCTCTGCAAGATATCTCACTATTTTTGACTTTTCTGAGTGTCACGGCTGCACAGCAGTCGTGTGGTGAATTGAGAAAAGGATCCAAGATGCAGGCACTGACTGGGGTGCGAGTGAAAATTTATTTGCAGAGGTGATAAAGTGACAAAACAGGAAGAGCAGAGCGGGGAGTAAACAAACCTAAACTGGGAAAACTAAAGAACAAAACTTAAACCAGACACTCACGGGAGGAGGAGCGAAATGCACAAAGAGAGATGGCAGAGAGACGCAGAATGAATACCAGGTAACAGAATAATGCAGACTGACATGGAGTTAAACGGACGACGCGACAGAGAGCACAGGAAAACACAGGGCTTAAATACACGGGGAGTAATCAGGGAATGGGCCACAGGAGGGAGACACAGCTGGGAGCAATAAGGCTAACGAGACAGGGGAGAGGTAAAACTGAACACACTGACATGAGACATGAACTTTCAGAATAAAACAGGAAACTAACAGACACAGAGAACCAGACCGGACACTGAACATGACAGGCAGACTCATGAGCAGACACAATAACACCATGGACAGACAGAGGGAACACAGAGAAGTGGAAGCAGGCAGGCAAAGAACAGAAACCTAACAAATGGCAAAATCACAACAGAATACACACTCTGAATGAACAAAAGCATAAGGAACACAAAACACTGAGTCCTCAGACTCAGGACCATGACACTGAGCCTGTCAAGTCCTTCTTTTGACCCATTTTGCCAAAGGAAAGGACGTTGCCTAATAATTATGCACACCTGATATAGGGTGTTAATGTCATTAGACCACACCCCTTCTCATTACAGAGATGCACATCACCTAATATGCTTAATTGGTAGTAGGCTTTCGAGCCTATACAGCTTGGAGTAAGACAACATGCATGAAGAGGATGATGTGGACAAAATACCCATTTGCCTAATAATTCTGCACTCCCTGTAGTTCTTACACACACACTGGACATTCTGGACTTTGTTTTCACTTCATCACTTAAATCACTTTAAGCATATTTGCACTGCACAAGACATAATGTGGATTGCACAACACTGGTCACTACATTCTTCATTTCCAGTTAATACTTGTACAGCTGCTGTTATTGTGTATATATTTATTTCTATTTCTTCATACATTCTTATATAGTTCTATATTGTGTATTTTGTTGTACAGTTATTTTATTTTCAACTTTAATTTATATATTTTATCTTATTCTTCCCAGTTAAATTTACCCTTTTTAATTTTTCATATTTATTTCCTATTTTATTCATAGCCTTTTCCTTTTTTGTTTTCTTTAGGTCACGAGCAGTTGTCCAAGCATTTCACTGCATATCGTACTGTGTATGACTGTGTACGTGACAAATAAAATTTGAATTTGAATTTGATGGATACTTGACAGGTGTGCCGACGCTGGCTGAGCAGAAAATGAGGCTTCATTAAACTCCACAAACATGAGTCACCGCCCATGTCAATCTCTCCATTGTATTTGGGGTGTCGGTGTGTTTTCTAACATATTTCATTGAAATATCTGATAAATAATATGGTGGTGCGGTCATACCATGTCACACTTCATCAAACAGCATTATTTTCACAAAACACTGGTAGGGAAGGTTTGAGTGCAGAGTTATCACAAGATCATCCAAGGTTAAATCTGATTCAGAAATACAGAGCGAAAACGTTTGTCGTGTTTTTACCACTGAAAGTTTATAAACTGTGTTATTGTCTTTGACATAAAAAACAGAGTTTGTTGTTTAAAGAACTGTTGGTGAAACCTTGTCGTGTCAGAGACGGACAGCAGTCAAATATTACCTGGTGTTTCTATTTCTGAGCCACGCTCGGATTTTTAGTTTCCTGCTGAAAACTGCACTTGGTGTTTGTGGGTGGACTGTGAAGTTTATGTGTCCTGTATCTGTGCCGGCCTTTCTGAGCCGAGCTTATTGTCGTTCCTATTCAGAGACTGTTGTGCTGCTGATTTGACTCCCCAAGGACTGAACTGTATGTTCCCAAGCTAACCTACTCTGACTGTAACTCTGCCCAAAGACTGAGCTGGAGGTCCTCGTTCGCTCTGGTCCCTCAGATAATTCGGAGCTGAAACAGCGGCAGTCCCTATCTCCTGTAAAGTTGGCAGGGCGATCTGCTGAGCAGCTCCAGCTTCCAGCATCTGCTGTGAATTCTGCATATTCGAGTTACTGGATGCCACCAGCAGGCTCCGTTATGTAGGATCGTTACCATTTCATCCTTTTTGTGCCTCACATTGAATGTAATGGTCTTAGTTAGCTAACGACCTGTGGCTGTGTCGTGTGGCTTTATTTTGATCTGTTCTTTCATTAGGTACAGGATAGAAAAGGGTCATTTTCTGGCACTCTGTCACACGTTGGAAATGATGCTGCAAACCTGTAAACAAAATGAACCACTGTTGGAAAAAGCAGCCACTGTAGATGATGTTTTGGTGCACGTATCCTGTCGAAGAGAGGCCCAGTGACTCATGCCTTTGTTAATGAGCTGTGCTACATTTTGTTGTTGCCTGCCTTTTTAACAGGGCTGTGTGGGTTTTTTCTTATGTGGATGACTGGTGGATGATATCATAAAGCAGGCTGCAGCAGATGTTTCACATGGCATTTGGACAGGCATTTCTGTGGCTTACTTCACACAGAACAAATAATGGACCAGGTCTGGCTTTTGTCCTGAGTGCTGAGGCGGGTGAGAGGTGGCTTTTTAAAATCCCCATCCCATCTCTGCCTTTTCACAGGCATCAAAGCGTAGGTCACTTTTGCCATTTACCTGTATGGCAGTACTCCAGAGACTTGTTCTAATATCCTCTAATATCCTCTCCTTTTTATTTCTCAGATAATTCAGCGGCTCGATCATCGATTTTAGCATGACAGAGGGTGTTTCATTTCTGTTGGCAGACCCCATTTTGTAAAGAAATTCACTCACAGATCTGTGAGGTATTTTGGATGAAAGCCCTGAGAAACACTTCATGCTCTAACCCTTTTTTCTTCTTTTTTGTTTTCTTACTTGGGTAGTTGAGCACAAAGTCTAACATGTTTATATTAAGCATTTCAACACCGTCTTTAATAAAACTGACATTTATGGCACAGATTGGTGAACAGTATACAATGATGGACGAAGTGTCAGGATCTGGGTGTGAAAGATATTTTCAGACCGTGTCCTCTCCCTTTTTTGCTGACTGGAGGAAGTTTGATTCTCATGGTTTGTTCCAAAGACATTAGGCTTCTCATAACTGAGAGGCAGATGAGAAAAGTGTTAATGTCCAAATCCATCTGTGACGTGTGACAGCCAAGAGAAAGCTGACAGGAGAAAAAAATGGGGAAATATGGGGAAAGGCTGTTATATTGAACTAAAGGCTAGCTGGCATAATGGATTTCATGTGACTTTAAATGGTTAAACTAGGCCACTTTAAATTGCATATATTCAAACTAGTCATTATTGCATTGATTGCTGAGAAACTGTCAGTCTGAAACTGGAAACACTCCTACAAACCTGCATAGGTGGGGATTGAGGGAGGTCTCACAGCGCAGGTTATGTGGGGAGAGGAACCATGGTGCACATTTTGGAGCAGGATGGAAGACTGCTCTTAGACAGGGAAGATACGAATGGTGTCATGACAAGGTCCCAAAGTGTTGGCCGACATTTTGGAGCAGCAGCAATGGAGGAAACATCAAGTTTGGGCAAGACCAATGCTATCCATCCAGTTCATCAGGGAGGGCGAGAAGCCTTCATCCTCCAAGCAGACCAGGAAGGGTCAGCAACATCATGGGAGATGAGGTCCGATCTGGGAATGAAACTTCACCTTCCTCAGGTCATGCACTCTGTGCAGGCCAGTCAAGTTCTTCCACACCAAACTCGCTCATCCATGTCTTTATGGGCTTTGTGCACTGGTGTGCAGTCATGCTGGAACAGGAAGGTCTATCTATTGTGAAAGTAATCAGTGAATTTGATGATTTGAACAGGTGAATGAATACTTTAGCAGTGCAGTGTGTGTGAATACCAAACTTTATTATAAATTGTCCAAAATTTACAGGCATTCTTGGTATCAAGTGGTTGCGCATTTGTGACTTTAATGATCCCACCAGTGTTCCTCTACCACCACCAGCAGGACAGACCATTCTGTTTAACAGCTACTGTTTAGACTGCCACAGAACTGTGAACAGAAATTCAAAGGCAGGTAATGCAACCAGTTTGTGTCACGGCGACGGATGGCCGGTACTGAATAGGACCCAGGTGCAGGAACCCAGAACGGAGACGGTAGATGATTTAATAGTTTATTACAGTTAAGTGCAAGGGGAACAAAAAAAAAAAAGGGAAACGTGGCAAAGACAGAAAATGACGAGACGTGGAGCCTTGGTGTGGCGTGCCCAGGGGAACGTGGCTAGGGCGAGGGAACGAGGCCTGAGAAGTGGAACGGAGCTGAGTGGGGAACAGTCACACTGAGGGGAGAGGATATAGAAGTTAGGCAGGTAGTGAAGGCAGCTCAGAAGTGGCCAGTATAAGAGCAGCAATTCTTACTTTGCAGTTAGGGACCTGGAGTGTTTGAGAGGGGGATGATGAAGATCCAGGGGAGGCTGAGTGGCGTGGAAAGGCTGACCTGAGATCCGGGGCTCCAGATGGAGTGTGATGGCAGGAGGGCAGGCAGGTGAGGCACAGAGGGATTTCCAAAATGATCACTAGGTATTCCGAGTCCAGAGGTGGAGTGAGCCAGGGTGGGTACAGCGACTGTAGCACAAAAGAGTCTTAGTTAGTAAGATGAATTACAGCGAGAACTTGAAACACAAGACCTGTTACCAACATGGGTTGATGACGAACTGGCAGTGAGTGAACATCAATGTGTGGTTTAAATCCCTCTGGCTTGATAGCCTGCAATAGGCTCCAGGTGTGCAGGAGCTGGAGTTGGCCCTGCCCAGGGGCGGATCCCAGGTCAGTTCAGGAGCCTAATGGAAACTCCAGCCACCCACCGTAGACCATGACAGTACCCCCCCCTCAAGGGACGCCACCCGGCGGCCGACCGGTCCCCAGCCCGCGACGTGACCTGAAAAAATCAGAGACAAGAGCAGGATCAAGGATAAACGAGCGAGGAACCCAGGCACGTTCCTCAGGCCCATACCCCTCCCAGTCCACCAAAAACTGGCGACCCCGACCACGGCGACGGACGTCAACGATCCGCCGAACCGTATAGGCCGGATGACCATCGATGAGCCGGGCGGGCGGAGGGGGGTCGGAAGGCGGGCACAGCACGCTGGACAGCACAGGCCTGACTTGGGAAACATGAAAAACCGGGTGAATCCGCAGACTGGGAGGAAGCTCGAGCTTCACAGCAGAGGGCGAGATGACCGAGTGGATGACATACGGCCCAATAAACCGAGGAGCCAGCTTGCGGGAGGAAACTTTAAGGGGAACATCCTTAGCCGACAGCCACACCTTCTGCCCTGGAGCGTACCGAGGAGCTGGCGACCGTAGACGATCTGCATAGCGGCAGTGGCGGGCAGCAGCTTTCTTCAGTGCCTCCTGGGTCCGAGTCCAGACGCGGCGGCAGCGCTGGAGATGGTGCTGGACGGAAGGCACAGCCAAATCAGCCTCTTCCTCAGGGAAGAGGGGAGGCTGATAGCCCAGGGACGCTTCAAATGGAGAGAGACCAGTGGATGCGGAAACATGAGAATTGTGCGCATACTCCACCCATGGGAGATGTGCTGACCAGGTAGCCGGGTTATGGGAAACCATGCAGCGGAGCATGGACTCCAGCTCTTGGTTGAGCCTCTCAGTCTGCCCGTTGGTTTGAGGGTGGTAACCAGAACTGAGGTTGGCTCGAGCACCCAGGGCAGAGCAGAAAGATTTCCAAACCTGGGATGTAAACTGAGGTCCCCTGTCAGAAGTGACCTCGGCAGGAATCCCGTGGAGTTTGAAGACGTGGTCAACCATCAGTCTTGCAGTTTCCGTGGCAGTGGGTAGTTTCTCCAGGGCAACGAAGTGAGCTGCTTTTGAAAACCTGTCGATCACGGAGAGTATCACTGTTTTACCTGCTGACCTAGGCAGTCCAGTGACAAAGTCCAGGGAAATGTGGGACCAAGGACGAGAAGGTACGGCTAGAGGTTGCAGAAGACCGGATGGTCGCTGATTTCGGGTCTTGTTCCTGGCGCACACGTCACAGGCAGAGACGTAGTCCCGCACATCATGTTCCAGAGTTGCCCACCAGAAGTGACGACGTAGTAGTGCGATGGTGCGGCCGATTCCAGGATGGCAGTAAAACCGGGAGGTATGAGCCCACTTAATTACAGCCGAACGGGTTGCAGTGGGAACGAAGCGGCGGCCCGGAGGACCTGTGCCAGGGTCTGGTTCATCCAGTAAAGCACGCTGGATGGATTCCTCTATGTCCCAGGATAAAAACGCTACGCGGCAGGAGGCAGGAAGCACAGGAGCTGGTTCGGTGGGTTCAGCGTCTGGGTCGTAAAGACGAGACAGGGCATCAGCCTTGGCGTTCTTGGAACCTGGACGGAAAGAGATGGCAAACTTGAAGCGATCAAAGAACAGAGACCAACGGGCCTGGCGGGCGTTTAGACGCTTAGCTGTTTTGAGGTAAGTAAGGTTTTTATGATCTGTGAAGATGGTGAATGGGTGTTCAGCTCCTTCCAATAGGTGACGCCACTCTTCCAGGGCTAACTTAATAGCCAGCAACTCTCTGTCTCCTACATCATAGTTGCGTTCAGCTGACGAGAGTCGACGTGAAAAAAAGGCACATGGGTGTAACTTGGCCTTGGAACCTGAATGCTGTGAAAGGACTGCTCCGACGCCGACGTCGGACGCGTCTACCTCTAGAACAAATGGCTTGGAGTGATCTGGGTGACACAATACTGGAGCTGAAGTAAATAGGCGCTTGAGCCTACTGAATGCTACCTCAGCTTCAGGTGTCCAGATGAACTGTCTTTTGGTGGATGTGAGTGTAGTGAGAGGAGTGGCTACCTGGCTGTAGTTGCGAATAAACCTCCGGTAGAAATTGGCAAAGCCGAGGAAACGTTGTAAGTGCTTACGTGACGTGGGCGTGGGCCACTCTAGGATCGTGCGGATCTTGGCTGGATCAGTCTTCACCTGCCCTCCTGCGAGTATATAGCCAAGAAAAGTGACAGATTGTGCATGAAACTCACATTTCTCGGCTTTGACGTAAAGTCGGTTTTCCAGGAGGCGTTGGAGGACTGCTCGGACGTGGACATGGTGTTCCTGGGGGGTCTTGGAGAAAATGAGTATGTCATCAAGATAAACAAAGACAAACTGGTTCAGGAAATCACGGAGCACGTCGTTGACCAGGTTCTGAAAGACAGCGGGGGCATTGGTTAACCCAAACGGCATGACCAAATACTCAAAATGACCTAGGGGCGTATTAAAAGCCGTTTTCCATTCGTCCCCTTCCCTGATGCGGACAAGGTGGTAGGCATTGCGGAGATCCAGTTTGGTGAATACGGTGACTTCATGGAGGGGTTCGAAGGCTGAGCTGATAAGGGGTAAAGGATATTTGTTTTTAATGGTGATGTCGTTTAACCCTCTGTAGTCTATGCATGGACGGAGTGATTTATCCTTCTTTTCCACAAAAAAGAAGCCGGCGGCCACTGGAGAGGAGGATGGGCGGATGATACCTGCAGCTAATGACTCGTGGATGTACTTTTCCATGGACTCTCTTTCTGGTCTGGAGATGTTGAATAGCCGGCTAGAGGGAAGCGGAGCACCAGGTAGAAGGTCGATAGCGCAGTCATAAGGCCTGTGGGGTGGTAAGGACGACGCTCTGTCTTTACTGAAAACTTCCTGGAGGTCATGGTACTCAGGTGGGACGAGTGTGAGGTCAACCGGATCAACGCCCGAAGTGTTAGTGTCAGGGGCCCCCGGCGGTAGGGCAGACTTGAGGCAGTGGGCTAGACAAAAGGGGCTCCAACTAGCGATTTTACTTCCAGACCAGTCTATATGAGGGTTATGTTTCTGTAGCCAGGGGTAGCCTAGGATGAGTGGTGAATCAGGAGAAGAGAAGGTGAATAAGGTAATGGCTTCATGGTGGTTTCCAGAGGTGACGAGGGTTACGGGGCCAGCCTGATGGGTTATCTGAGAGAATATTTGATCGTTTAATGCGGTAACAGGGATGGGAGGATCGAGAGTCTTGAGTGGCAAATGAAGGCGTCTAGCGAGAGCTAAATCTATTAAATTTTGCTCTGCTCCGGAATCAACGAGAGCATGGAGGGGGTGAGAAACCTTATTTAGACACAGGGTGACTGGTAGAATTAACCGGGGTTTGGAACTGAAAGAGGATCCGCCCACCTGTATCCCCGAAATTACCGGCGGGCGTAGCCTTTTGGCCGAACCGAACACTGCGCTAACCTATGCTCCACTGAGCCACAGTAAAAACACGCGCCCGACCGAAGCCGTCGTTCTCGCTCCTCTGGTGTGAGACGAGAGCGGCCGATTAACATAGGCTCCGGAGCGGCGTCCGTTTCCACGGAAACGGGAGCGGATGTTGACACCGGACGTGACGGTGGAGGAAGTGAAAACGTACGAGGCGCAGGTTTACGATGTTTCTGGTTCTTTTCTGCCTCCCTTTCCCTCAGGCGATTATCTATCCGAAGGGAAAGGGAGACCAAGTCTTCAAAGGATTTGGGCTCATCGCGGGAAGCGAGCTGGTCTTTGAGCTCGTCGTTTAAGGCGCGACGGAACACTCCCCGAAGGGCATGATCGGGCCAATTGGCCTCGGCGGCTGCAGTACGGAAGTCGATAATGAACTCCGCGACACTCCGGCTCCCCTGTTGCAACCCGAGCAACCTTTCATCAGAACTACCCTCCGATACTGGGTGAGTAAAGGTCTTTTTAAACTCGCACAGAAAATCATCAAACGAGCAGGTTGGGAGCGGGTGAGCCGACAGGTACGCCTCGGCCCATAACAGCGCCTTGCCCTGTAGCTTAGCCACCAGATATGCTACCCGAGCTGATTCGCTAGTAAATGAACGGGGTGAATGCGTGAACGCGAGAGAACATTTCAGTAGAAAGGCCGTACAGCGGCCCCGCTCCCCAGAGTACGGCTCGGGTTCTGGGAATGCAGCATCGCGAAACACGGAGCCCGAAGGGGTCGGAGCTGGGGAGGACTGGGGAGGTTCTGCCACGGGCGCAGGGGACGCGGAGGATGGGCCTGGAGGAGGGGAAAGAGCCGACTGAATCTCCTGCAGGGAAGCTAAGATCCTAGCCTGGGTCTCGCCTATGGCTTGACACCGGGTGTCGAGAACCTGCAACGCTTGCTCATGAGCCCCTAAAATGGCTCCCTGCTTGGAGACTGCTGCACGTACTGGGTCTGCTGAGTCCATTTGTTGGCCAGTTCGTACTGTCACGGCGACGGATGGCCGGTACTGAATAGGACCCAGGTGCAGGAACCCAGAACGGAGACGGTAGATGATTTAATAGTTTATTACAGTTAAGTGCAAGGGGAACAAAAAAAAAAAAGGGAAACGTGGCAAAGACAGAAAATGACGAGACGTGGAGCCTTGGTGTGGCGTGCCCAGGGGAACGTGGCTAGGGCGAGGGAACGAGGCCTGAGAAGTGGAACGGAGCTGAGTGGGGAACAGTCACACTGAGGGGAGAGGATATAGAAGTTAGGCAGGTAGTGAAGGCAGCTCAGAAGTGGCCAGTATAAGAGCAGCAATTCTTACTTTGCAGTTAGGGACCTGGAGTGTTTGAGAGGGGGATGATGAAGATCCAGGGGAGGCTGAGTGGCGTGGAAAGGCTGACCTGAGATCCGGGGCTCCAGATGGAGTGTGATGGCAGGAGGGCAGGCAGGTGAGGCACAGAGGGATTTCCAAAATGATCACTAGGTATTCCGAGTCCAGAGGTGGAGTGAGCCAGGGTGGGTACAGCGACTGTAGCACAAAAGAGTCTTAGTTAGTAAGATGAATTACAGCGAGAACTTGAAACACAAGACCTGTTACCAACATGGGTTGATGACGAACTGGCAGTGAGTGAACATCAATGTGTGGTTTAAATCCCTCTGGCTTGATAGCCTGCAATAGGCTCCAGGTGTGCAGGAGCTGGAGTTGGCCCTGCCCAGGGGCGGATCCCAGGTCAGTTCAGGAGCCTAATGGAAACTCCAGCCACCCACCGTAGACCATGACAGTTTGACCAGTGCTGGGTCTCCAAAGCAAAGCACATCTCTCCAAGCTCCCTCTAGAGACGGCTGAGCTCCACACAGATCGTCTCTTTTGGCTTCACAGTTCAGTTCCCGATTCTGGACACAGCTAAGTGTCTGCTCTTTTTTACCCACAGGCAAATGGACAGACAACAAATCAGTGCAATATGTGGTGCACTCCAGTCCACCGGGAGTTCACAGCTCTGCCACTGGCCTCTCACCTTGCTATCTGCTCCTCCCAGCCCAAGAGAGCGAGCTGACCTGTCCAGCATCACCTCCAATGCTGTCGTCACCTCTGTAGGATCACTAGGGCTGCCCTACTAAGAACCCAGGAACAGAATAAAAAGCCTCACCACCACTGACTCCCAACTGCTCATTAAGTTAGAAAGTTAACTGTTTTCCAAAAATATTTCCTTGAGAAGTGAGTCCATGAAACTAACCCCTAATTTCATTGGTCTGCTTGAAATTAAGGCACTCGTTAATTCCGTCACTGTCCATCTGAAGCAAACCTAGAAACATCCACAAGTCCTGCCACAACACCCGGTTGAAGCATCTCTGAAAGAAAGAAAGCTTTCAAAAATATAAGTTGACAGATTTATCAGTATCATATCTCTATCACTGAGAAACTTTAGCGGCTGCAGCCCCTGTGGTGTTTAACAGTCTGAGAACAAGTAAAGTTAAAAACAAATATGATCCAAGGTCAGGGAGTAAAAATAGCTGCTCTGTCATATCCAGTGTTCTTGAAAAAAGTAATGCCTTAAAGCAATGGAGTATGTTACTTAATTACTCAGCAGAGAAAGTAATTTGTTACATTATGTATTGTCTCATAATTACCATTTAACAACATAAACCTGAGGCTAACACATGCGCACTCAGTTTTACCATCACTCTGCTTTGCTAGCTTGGTGTTAGCATGCTGCCTGCAAAGAGTCAACGTTGTGTTAGCAGTATTGCACAGTCCTTTCTGTCCTGGAAGCAGTTTGCACATCACACTCTTCTCTTTTTTGCATCAAAAATAAAAGTGTTGTCCAAAATGCCCGACTGTAAGTAATCTCCACTGCAGAGCCTTTATTGTCTACGAACTTGTTGATCTTTACTCTGGCACATAACCTCATCCAAACCAAGTTAGGTTCACAGCGTGATTTACCATGGCTTTGTAAGTGAAGCACCTTTGTAGTACAAAAAGTATGAATACACATGTACGGATCAGCTCAGCATGCAATGATGATTCAGGGTTGTGTAGAACAGCTCAAGAGTCAAGAATGTTAACTCAAGTAAGACGATACCGAGGTGTGTGAAGCAGGCTGCAGTTATATATGAGTTGATTATTGTCCAAAATTACCTCCCTGGAATTTTAAGTAAATGTTGGACAGCTCAGGGGTCAAGCAGTCAGCTGACTCCCATCGATGATGAGACAATGCCTAAGATGGAACGCAAACAGGGGTCGCTGTTAGTAAAATATGAAGACCAAAAAAGTTGCCAAGCCAAATACAGACCTGTGGGATAATTTGAGAATTCAAGCTTGCTATGAAAGTGTACGCAACACCCCATTTTGCAGTTTTTGCAGTAATAATTGTTTAGGTTGGATGAAATAGTGCAGGACATACTGCTCGCAGTTTTGTTATGAAAATGTGCAGCAGCAGCTGTTCATTGGAAATGCATTAGTCATTACTGGCCACAGTTACATGTTGCATTAGTGTATGTGTCTGTTAATGTTATCCACAAAAATAAATCATATATATTGATATTAGAGTGATGTGATTTATTGCTGATACAAAAGTCTAAAACATGCAGAGGAATTAAAACTTTAAGAAACAACAAACATCTAGCTTTGAAACAGAAAAAACCCACATTTTCTACATATGCATTTCAACAGTGGAGCTCTCAGCGTGGAAAGCTTAAGTGTGTTACACACAGGTTCATGCTATCACCTCCAAGTGGGTCCTGTCAGACTAAACTATTTGGAATGGGGCAACATGACAGTGATGCATTACAGAATGCGATGGAATGATGAGGAGGGAAACCTGAGACGGGCTGTGCGTTCCTGTGCACAGTATTTTCACATACACCCATATAAACTCCTGGACTACCTCCATGTTTAATGCCAGGAAGTTTGGGTTATTTTGTATGCCAGGCAGGCTTGTTCTGTTCTGTTAATACTGCTGGGCAGGAACCGGGGCTGGGACAGACATGTAGTGATGAACTGTGCTGAAGTGGGGGGGAGGGGCTCTTATCATAATCTCATCCTTTCCCAGTACACAGACTGTTGCCCAATGTCACTGGGATGGTAATATATGAATTATCTACAGTGATGAGTGTTATGTGACTCATTACCAGTGATGGGAATAACGCCGTTACTTTTTTCAGGAACAAGTAATCTAATATTGTTACAATGCCGTTACAGGTACTAACAGGAAAATGTGGTCCGTTACTATTTTTCAACAGACGGTTGAAGCTGTGTTCAGTTTACCGCATCTTATATCAGCTGCACAGAAGTAGCTGTAAGTAATCTGGATGCTACAGCTCTAAGCAGCTGTGCGCGCACCCGCGGATGGCAGTCACTTTCTTATGGCGTTATTTTTGTGCCGCTATTCTGAGCTCACGTAAAAAAAATTTGAGTGCATGTAAAAAAAAGTTTGCAGGTGCAAGTGTTGTATTTTGAGAAGAAATTTATTTTGATCGAAGAAAAGCTGAATTTGAGTGAACAAAATTCATTCCTGCGTGCAAAAAATGTATTTCAGTGTTTGCTATCATCCACGCACACACACACACACACACACACACACACACACACACACACACACACACACACACACACACACACACACACACACACACAACAGCCCCTCTCACTCAGTTTTTGCATTTGCGCTCGCTCGCAATGTGTTACTCGCGCTCTCAACATTTCTGCCCGTGCGCGCTCAACTCTTTCTCTACACCGTTATATTTGTGCCACAAAGCCAGCCAATCACAGACTTGGATGCAAAAATATCTGATTGGCTGTTTTGGTCTCCAATCAGCTCGAAATGATGAAATGCAATATCCCAGAATGCATTTCATCCAAAATTCAAACGAGGCAGTGGCGGAGGAACGCAGAGGGGCGGAGTTTGAAATATTACTCTGTCTGGGTCCCAAAATAAACTTTTAAGATATTTTCATGCGAGAATGTTTCTGTGTAAACTTCAAATATCTGCTCGATTCATCAGGACATCACATATTTGCATAAGTGCTCTGACGTTTTCGGAGATAAAATAAACCAATTTTGAATACAAAGATTGCTTTAGAAGCAGAAATGTTGCTACTACATGTGTATCCTAAAAATCTTAAACTAAGAGCCCATCAAATTAAGTTTATGGATTATTGTACATTACAGGCAAAATGTACAGTTGCATTAAACTGGAAAAAATCAGATCCTCCTGCTATTGGTGCTTGGATAAATCCTTTGGCACAGTGTATGGCAATTCTCAAAGACAAGTTAACATATTTTGATGAGATTTGGAAGCCATTTAAAAACTTTGTAAAAGAAGTAAACATCGGACAACTGCTGCAGGAGTCTGGATGAGGGGAAAATTGTTTAGTCTGTGCTAGCTGTTTCTATTTCTTTTCCCTTTTTGTTTCATTCAATATCTATAAATGCCACATATTGTACTACTGTATGCATATTTCATGTGTTTCTATTTGATGTAGGTTTGGGAGAGAGCAGAGATGGGAGGTGAGGCGGGAGTGTTCTTATTACTGTGGCATATTACTGTGAAAACAAACCTTTGTATGCTGTTGCAAAAAGCAATAAAAACATTGTTTAATAAAACTATGCTGAAGTCACAAAGTCTGGTGCTGATTATTAGAAGCTCAAAAAGCACAGATTGATAAATACTTTGGATTTTTGAGTAATGCAGTCGAAGGAAAGACAAAAATCCAACAAACACTGTCTTTCCATTTTTAAAATTGAGAACCTGAACTCTCAAAGGGCCTGAAAGTGGATTTCCCCAAACTTCAAAACCTACTAACTCAAAGATTATTGCTGTAAGAATCCTTCATATGAAATCTGATCCCTGCAGTGGGCACAGGATTGGTTTCTATGATTTGGACCCCCAACTGTTCGTTCCTCCTTCACTGCCAGAACCACTTGTTTCAGGGTTATTTGCCTCAGAAGTTGCCTTAGTGGCTTGCCACAATCCCTAACCACAAATCCATGACTACATCAATCAAACCACTGCTGAAATTTGTTGTCAGTATGCTAAAAATCCACAAAATGTGTCCATATTGAGCTGTGCCCAAGATCACACGAGCTTTCCTCTAAAGCTTCATTTTGCAATTATTCTGAGAATTCAAATGTTCTTATATGACATAAGCGCCTCTGATTATTTGGCTTTGATCAGTTATTTGTTGATCATAGGGGAGTGGATCCAGATGCTTTTGAACCTTCCTGTTTTTTCACACATGAACACTCAGCGCTCACTCTCCTGATACAGTCTGGCAGTTCACATGTGCAGTGTAGGCCGAAATACTGGGTAGAGTCCCAAGAGCCAAGAACCTTTAAACAGACAAGCCCACATAAAAGAAAGACCCTACTTATTGGTTCCAGTACCTGTGGGCCCAAAAACAGGTTGCAGCTCACAAGGTCTTCGTGTTCCTAAAGTGTTTGCACATTTTACCACAAAATATGGTAAAAAAAAAGAAAGAAAGACGTTTTATTCATAAAATACGACCTTAAATGGTTGAACAACATAGTCCACTGAAATGTTCCCACCAATATTAGCAATGCAAATCAAAGAATCAGCTTTCATCGACATATGTGCCACAAACATCACATCATCTGTATTCATGTGTAGAAATAAAAACACAGTTGTGTTGTTGTTAAAGAGGGAGAAGTTTAGAAAATAACTACTTTGACATATTGTGATTATTGTGGGTCTCATAACTTTGGACAGATGCTTTGCTATTCCTGGTTTTTATTATGAAGTGGAAGACTTTTGCATTTTGTGTGTGATCTGTAAACTTTAATGGAAAATCTAACACATACTATTGATAACAGAGAATTTAAAACATTGTTTATATTTAAAAATGGGGTGTTTGATAAAAGCAGCTGGATTACTTGGAGAGGACATTGCGCGACTGTCTTATCGCATTTACTTCACAATAAAATGAGTTGACGCACACTCTGGATTTTGTTAATGCAGTTACATGATTGCTGTTTCTTTCTTTGTACGAGACGCTTTGACCAGACCACAATGTCAGACTCTCTCCTCAGGGCAGGTTTTTGACATAAGAGCAATGTGTGATGGGAAGCGACAAAGAAAAGAACACATATGTTTGAGTGGCTGGGAAGTACAGCAAGTCATCCACCAATCATATGGTTGAACCAGGGGTTGCTCTCTGAAAGGTTTCCTGATTTGGACAGAGAGCACTTAGATATGGGGATGAGACATGTAGTATAAAGTGCTTTGAGTAGAGTAGAAAAGTGTTGTATAAGAACGAGTCTATATGCAACATTCAATACAAGAATAAAGTCCAGAAATTTCACATTTTATTTTTTCTAAACTCTTAGCAGCAGAAATAGATTTTATTGATCCAACTGTTCTTTAAATTATTGTGATTAGCAAATGGACAAAGACTCTTTGGTGGAACATTTGTAAAGCATTAAACCTCCACACAGCATCACAGGTCAAAGACAGAAAGGTCTCCACTGAGGGTGCACAGGGGCTGACCGGCCCGGTGGTACCCCCAGGTGGGCGTGGCTGTGCTGAATGCAGGGTTTCCTCTCACAGGTTTATTTCAGCTCATGCATCAGAAACTGCACAATAAGACTGTGCATGACATTCAAACAACACGAATAAGCCAACAGTGCTGTATATGGTTTTACTTTGGACCACCTTCAGTTCCCATCAGTGGAACTAAAGTGGTCCAGTGTGTGGTGTTAGACTGCTTTGAAGACATCAGTGATTAATGTCTGTGTGAAAGTGTTCTGCTGTGCTGTTATGTCACTCCCTGCGTCTCTCTTGCTCTCTTCAGCGTGACACCTGATACCTTCCAGACTATGAGGATCGTGTCACTGGCATCATCGTGTGATGTTTCATTTGTTATAATGCGACGGTCTTTGATCCTGTGCTGTCGCATTGAAAACAGACGCATGAATAGCAGCGGTAGTGAAAGGAGCCTTTTTACTGCCTATGTGTATGTGCGCTCGACTGCATGTTTTCCTTACAGCACTGTGTTGTTAAAATGCTGTGACACACACACACACACACACACACACAGTTTCATGGTATGAGTGTACTATACATGCACAGTTCCTGCAGGTGAAAAAAATGGAAGCTTTATGTAATATAAGTCAACCCTGTGATTTAGATAGAGGTGCACGGCCGAGATCAAACCAGTGACTCATATGAAAATGTCATTTTGGCACAGCATGGCAGGGGCAGTCACTGTAAAGACGACCTGAAACTACAGCTAGCTGTTAGCTCACATGTGACGCTTTTTGAAGTAGAGATTTAGACCCGGATAAAACAAAACACATCTGGTGTTTGGGTTGATGGACCAGGCCGCTGTATAAGTTCAGCACAGGTAGCATGTATGAAAACTGTTTAATTAAACTATATACCATAATTACTGAGACTAGTAGCAACGCATTCATAGCCAGTTTGTATCTAACTATGTTAGTTAGGCATGGATTAGGAAAGCAGGTTCTCTAAACCAGGTGTGGGGAACTCCAGGCCTCGAGGGTCGATGTCCTGCAGGTTTTAGAGATCACCTGGGGCAACACACCTGAATCCTGAACAATTAGTTCATTACCAGGCCTCTGGAGAACATTTTAATTTATCCATTTAAACGAGCTGTGTTGGATCAAGGACACATCTAAAACCTGCAGAACACCTCGAGGCCTGGAGCCCCGCTCTAAATAAAAGCGTTCATTGAAAATTTACAAACAGTCAACTTACCTTAAACAGTGTTAGCTGTATTAGTGCACCAGTGACCAGTGTTGGGGAGTAACGGAATACATGTACCGGCGTTACGTATTTAAAATACAAATATGAGTAACTGTATTCTGTTACAGTTACCGTTTAAAAAGGTGGTATTCAGAATACAGTTACTTTGTTGAAATAAACGGATTACACGGCGGTCTTTTCCTGTTCCATACGTTAGGCTGCCCCCTCTCTATTTTTGGTAAAACCCAAACAAAACACGGGAGGCTCTAATGTCTGTGTCTCAATCTAACGGCCCAATGTCAAGTCTACTTGCGGCCGCATAATGACGTGAAGAAATATTTTTAAAAATTACTGTTCAAAGATTTTTTTAATATGAAGGCAACAGGCAGAGTGTTACAGCCCAGTTGTAAGTAAGCTGTTAAGACTCGACTGTACTCTGTGTTCGTGTTTCCTCTGAAACAATAAGTTCTGCAGGAGCAGCCTTTCAACGCCTCTCTCTGTCTCTGCTAGCAAAGTCGACCCAGACAACAAAATGGTAAATGGCCTGTATTTGTTTAGCACTTTACTAGTCCCTCAGGACCCCAAAGCGCTTCACACTGCATTCAGTCATTCACCCATTCACACACACTGGTGATGGCAGCTACATTGTAGCCACAGCCACCCTGGGGCGCACTGACAGAGGCGAGGCTGCCGGACACTGGCGCCACCGGGCCCTCTGACCACCACCAGTAGGCAACGGGTGAAGTGTCTTGCCCAAGGACACAACGACCGAGACTGTCGGAGCCGGGGCTCGAACCGGCAACCTTCCGATTACAAGGCGAACTCCCAACTCTTGAGCCACGATCGTCCCATGGTTCCACCTACGAGCCCGACACAAACCCGACGTATTAGCCAGAGGTCCCTTTACTACGGTCGAGAGCCGCTGACCTGTTTTATATACGTGTGGAATAGTTTTCTATACGAGATCGCTGCAAAAAGTGTAGCCTTACCTAATGTCCACCTACTGTTACTCATTTATATCAAGATTTAAAAATCTAGCTGGTGTTGGTGTGGAGAGTAACCTGCAGTAACAGTAATAAATCACACAGCAACAGTACATTCATGTAGTTGTAAAAAGCATGATAATATATTAAGTAATCCAAAGTATTCAGAATACGTTACTGTCGTTGTGTAACGTAACGGAAAATGTTACAAAATACATTTTGGGGCATGTAATCTGTAATCTGTAGTGGAATACATTTGAAAAGTAACCTTCCCAACACTGCCAGTGACAGCTGATAAAATCTGCTAATGTTATTTGAGCTAGAATGGGCTGTTTGCTAAAAATTCAAAACTCGTGTTGTAAGGGTTCCCGCAAAGATCACAGCCAGATGTTCCCGGCTGGTGTTTCTTGGGACTTGTTTAGCTGATTTTGTTTTTTGTACCTTGCTACAAATATCCTGATTAATGGGAGTCTCTGAGGACTGAGTCGCCAAGAGGCCATTACAGGAACTGCAGTTTCCCGTGCCTTGAGTTCCAGGAGTGAACAAAAGCATGAATTTACTGTTATTCTGTGTGTGTCTGTGTGTATTTGCACGTGTGTTGCATGTCCTGCAGATTGCTTGTTCTCTGGCTGACTGAGTCACTGTGGAACGTTGCCTCCCCTCAGAAAGACTCATCAGCGTGGGCTGAGGTGAACTGCTCTAGTGTAAACTTGTTAAGCAAACACAGCGTGTTATGATTAAACTCATGCTGTCTCAGTGAAGCGCGATATGCGACTTAGAGCATAGCAGCTGGGGAATGTCTCCACTGTCGTCTCCTCTTGTTGTTGTTTTTCCTAATTTCTCCTTTTTTCTTCATTGCAACTTTTCCCTCTGCACAGTTTGTTTCTGTCTGGCCGTCAGCCAGCGTGGAGCAGAGGCCGCTCCGCAGGATCAATGCCCGCTGGCAGCTTCGGCAGATTCTAGCCATCCATCGGTCCCGTCTCCTTCACATCACAAGAGACAGTTTTGTTTTGAGAGGCAAGCAAGCATTTAAAATGTGCAAGGTCTCAGAGTGGAAGTGAATTAGTCGTTGTTGGTGTCTTGAGTGGGACAGCAGGCTGGATCTCAAAGGTGCTGCTCTGTTTTTCATTAACTTGACCTTTTCTGGCTGGTGGAGCATTCAGTTTGTCACTTCTGAATATACAGCTTTAGCACAATCTGTGCTGTCTGCTTTGGAAAACCTTGTTAAATTCATCAAGTCACGTGATCTGTGCACATGTCAGGGTGCAAACACGTTTGCTAAACTGTTGTTACAGTCATGAAAATGCTCCGGCTAGGATGACAGACACTACAAAGAGCCGGTGACACTCGTTTCTCTCTTTGCTCTCTGCTTTTCGTTACAGCCCAGATGATTGTTGAAACATTGGAGGAGAGGGTAACTAACCCAGCCCTTATTTTGTAACATCTCCATGGCAACGTAAATCTATGTAGGCACTGGAAAAACCCCAATTTAGACCTTACCATTTTTTTTCTTTGAGGGGAACAACAAAGGGGAAGAAGTGAGAGACTAATGCCTCCTTATGTCACTCAGATGTGGTGTTAGATAGTGTGCATGTTGTTTCTGCTAACACTGAGTTACACAGTCTTAATTGTGTGTGTCAGTGTGAGACGCTGGCAGCAGTTGCCAGCTGTCACTTGCGATTAGGAAAGCAGCTGAGTGTAAAACATATGAAAGCGACAGTGTTTGAACAGTTACATGTGTTTTCTTCTTCAGCCTTCACATATTAAGTCTGGTATTAAATAAAAGATTAAAGTACCAAGTCTCACCCAACACAGGACAACTGTACTTGTGCTACATACTAATATACAATATATACAGTACACAAAACAATATGCACTATTGTGTGCTGTTATAAGCAATGACAACAAGTTTGAAACAAAGCCTAAACCTGACCCAGTGAGAATAAGAAAAAAAAAAGCCAAAAAGCAGTTCGATTAAATGCAACAGTTTTAACCCAATTAAAATGCCCATTTTAAGAGCAGCGATCAGCATATTTATAGTACGGTAGGAAAACTGCATCTTTTGTTTTTCATAACTCTGGGGTGTGGAGATCCCGGCTGACAGTTGTCCCAGGATAACGAGCTGTCTACTGGGCCTCAACACTAACCACAGAATGTGAGCCAGATGTTACCACATGCTGTGTGACGCAGCACATCCAAGCAGTAAAGTAGAGAAAAATTCTATTATTTTATTAGATTAATAATTAGCGCTATTTGAATGATTTGTCTGGACGTTGGATCTGGACATGTCAAAACAATAAGGACATCATCTTCATCGTTACATCAAGCAGAAATCTCCGGGGCTGAAAAGCTTTTTGTTTGAATTTACTCATTAAATTTATTTATGTAACTCTTTACAAACAACACGTGGCCAAAGTGCCGCACAGCAGAAATATCAGCAATGGGAATAATAAATACAATAAATAAATAACAATAAAATACCCACTGAGTGAAAGGCCAGTGAATAAAAACTGAGCTTTTTACCTGGATTTAAAGAGCACCACTGATGTAGACGGCTTAGTGTGAAGTTCAGCTGTGATTTAGGGACTGAGAGCAAGCTCAGCTGACCGGAGAGAACGAGGGGGCGTAGGGCAAATTTACAGTTGCCAGACCATTTAAGGATTTAAAAACCAGTAAAAGGATTTCAAAATAGATCCTAAATTCAATTGGAAACCAGTGCAAGGAGGGCAGAACAGGAGTAACATGCTCAAATTTTCTTTTACCAGTTAAAAAGCGTGCCGCAGCATTTTGCACCAGTTGCAGGTGTGCCAGAGTGCCCTGGCCAGCCCCTCGGGCCCCCTCGGGCTTGGCAGCTTTTTGATGGACTCTTTATTTGCATCACTGTCTAAAACATTGTGATGTTAACTAACTACTGACTGTTGGCCTATTACAGACATATACTTGGTATTTCATAGATATTTCCAAATGGAACTTTTTGCGGTGACATGATGACATGCTACGTGTCGCTCTGGAATTCTTTCACGATACCTTTTTTATCAATTCAAAGCAAAGGAAACAAACCAAAATAATAAAGTTATATATAAATGTAGACATTGGACGGCTGTGTTTGATGATAGGTTCATAATCAGAGCTGTGCTGAATCACCACCGATGTTGTGGACAAAAATGTTCTAATGTTATTTTGTTTGTGTGGTTTGAGATAACAGGAAAATAACAGTGTTTCATCCGTTTTTGCTGGGATGGAGCGTCTCACTGCAATTATCTGACAGATCAATAAAGTATATGCACTCCTGCATTTATTAGAACTAAAATAAGAATGAGGCACCAATACGCAGAACCTGCTTTGGAGATGACAAGTGATTAATAGACAGTTAACTAATTGTCCATCCTATTAAATAGCCTTTGAAGATCATGAAAAGCCTTTTGTTGAACATTTAACACAACTCGAAAACTGGTGTTGTGTTTGATAAGCGATTGAAGTTGGTCAAAAGTTTCAGCATGTCTGATTTCAAAGACTGCTGGACAGATTTCAGGGCCGACACTGTACATGCTTTTCCACAGAAAAACATTACATCTGAAAATAGTTTGAGTGAAGGATCTGAAAAGATGAGCATTTCTGGATCATCATCTTTATTTGTGCAAACTGGTTAAACAGGATCAAGAGTTTGTTTTAACTATGTTGAAAAACACGAATATAAATACATTCATTGTAAATAAGTGCTGCTGAATGCATCCTGTAAAGGTTTCATTAAAAACACACAATGCTGAACTCACACATGTGGCTGTGCTCTCGGCTCTACTTCAGCCCTTCAGTGCTTCACTCTGAAACAAGCGAACAAACGAGACCAAAACATTCTTGTGGCTGAAGTCTTCACCGTGAACCCCACAGTCACAGCTCGCATCCTTCAGATTGATGGATTCAAGCCACGCTCTCGCTTCCTTTAGAGGAAGGGCTTCTGTGTAACCCGAAGCGGTACGAAGCAGGCGCCAGTGAATTCAGCTGAAGCTGTTTGTGCTGAGTCAGATGTGAGCTGTCCTGTATCCAAATAGTGCTAATAAGCAGGGATCGATCACAGCAAACTTTCAAACATCGTTACAGGCAGAACGTCCGAGTCATTCAAAGAACAGCTTCAGGTGTGTGAGAGAGCAATCATTAACTGTGAGCTTCTGTGAGCCCATAGGTTACACCTTTAAGGTAAAAAGACACGTGCAGGACTACGTACAGTAAGAAAGAACTACAGCTTTACAAATGAAACCCACAAATGGGTGTTCCTCAGTAAGTTCCTCATAGCTCGTTGGTGAGCTGTTCTTCTTCAAGATGAAATGACAAACAGTATAACAGATGGGTTCTTGAGAGCTGCTTTTCTCACAATCTAGGTTAAAAAACAGATGTGATAAGTTGGGTTGGGTCTGACTGTGAAACTACACGCTTATTAACTAATTACTAATGAGCCAGTGAGCATGTTGCTTCATACCACAGATAATCCCACAGATAAAGGGAAGGACCGATATTTACACACAGACTTTAGTTTGCGTTCAAAACGAGGGACCAAGCCCAGAAACTAAGCAGGAAATTATTGACAGAGGTCAGGACAGAAAGCAGCTTTCCCATCTACAGAACCAGAGGTCAACCACAGCTATTGCCAGATGCAATGCAGGTTTAAAGCACTTCCGCATCGTCCATGCTTCATATATCTACAGAGACAAACAGTGTCCAACACTAGACAGGTATTCTCAGACAGGTGGGCAAAGGTTTGAAGATCTCTGCGTCATCCTGCAGCTGTGCAACTATGTTACTATTTATGGAAGAAAGTCTGTTTTAAGAATATGAGGTTCTGGCTCAATATAAGAAGCCAATGGGAATTTCTGTGTATGTAGACAACAACATGTCTGCAACAGCAACTGAAGTCGTTTATCACAGTTTATTGTCACATTTTGACAAACTTAATCAATTCAGCTGCAAACCAATAGCTGCTGTAATAAGATGGCAAAGACTCGTTTTTATTGACAATTTGTTGCTGTTTTCATGTCCCAAAAGTTGAAGACTCAGCTGTGAGTGGTGCCAGACCTGGTCCTGTTCTTCAAAAACCCTTTTAACAGCAAACAACCTCCAGCAGAGCCAGGCTCAGGGAGTGGCAGCCATCTGCACTTCCACATTATTTTAAGACAAATCAAGCAGATTGAAGATCTGGAGTTGATTCCAAGTGTTGATCTTTCATTTGGTAGCTGTCCTCTGGAACTCTGAAGACATGATCTAAAGAGATGATAAAGTAAGATGAATGATATGGTACACTAATTTTTTTGTCAGTTCAAAAGGTCGTCTGTGTCTACAAATATATCATATAGCTTGTATATATAGGTGTGCTGTCTTGTTTTTAAGCACTGGCCTCTGTATCGGACCTGATTCTGTGTTCTGGGAAAAAAGAAGAAGGATCATTTGTTCTCTGGACAGCTGAGACACACACATTCTGTGTGTGTGTGTGTGTGTGTGTGTGTGTGTGTGTGTGTGTGTGTGTGTGTGTGTGTGTGTGTGTGTGTGTGTAAGAAGTGTAGACACTGTATTGGAAAAGAACATATGTTAGTGACTGGTCATTAGCTTGGTAAGTGCACTATAGGACTAACCTCACATGTGCTGCACTTTGCAGACTTCCATTCGTCAGAATAACACATTATCTTGAAAGCTCCTGAAAGCACCAAGCATCAAATCATTCCCACAGCATGGAAATGCATGCTTGAAACCTTCGGTGGGGAAAAACAGTGGTCACTGTGTGGACCTGCCATTTCTCTCTGTCTGTGTGTGTGTGTACGGTGCGCTGGGTTTTGTGCAATGCCGGGACCTCACCTAGATTCTTGCCTTCTAGTTTTCAGAAACTGTCGGAGAGCCACGCGTGTCTGTGTGGGAGCCTGGGATCGTCACCGCCGTGTAAGGTCTGATCATCGCACACTGTAAATAAACTGCAGTTAACCTGAGACGTGTTCATGACAACAACAACCAGGCAGAAGTCCCCGAAATCAGGAAAGCCCAAACATCATTTACTCGGACACAACTGACCTCTCACAAGACGTTAATCATAACCATCACAAATCCCTGTAATATCCACCATGTGACCAGCAACCTGATTTAGGTTCAGGTCTTGACAGCGTGGCAGGAATGATGCTGAAGATGTCGTTAATTAATATTTCAGTTTTAAATGTGACCAGTTCATTTTTTCAATAGGCGGTATATCACAGGCTTCAAAGATCTGCAAATTAAACCATGAGTGAAACATTCCTCACCTTTGGATGCTGCCGGCCTCCTTAAGCCTCTGACAGCTGACTGTCTCTGTGTTTGTGCCTCTCAGCACATCAGTTGGTGAGCACAGCTTTTACTACAGCAACATCATATCACAGAAATAAACTGCAGTGGTGACAGATTCAAGTTCACATAAACAAGGAGTCTTCACATGTCGTGGACAGAGATGGGCAGTAACGCGTTGTAATCCGATTACTTTTTCAAGTAACGAGTAAAGTAAGGGATTACTATTGCAAAAACGGTAATTAGATTACCGTTACTTTCCCGTAGGAACGCTGCGTTACTGCGTTACTAAAACCGTGATTTTTTTGCGAGAATGTCTCATGACAGTGACGTAAGCGAGTGCGACGTTCGTGGCAACAGCTGTGTGCAGATCAACAGTGGATCACATATCGAGTGCAGAGAGAGTATGAGCGTGCAGCGTTTAAAGCGTGGAAGTACTGACCTTACTTTGAGTTTGATTCCATAAAAAGTGACAAAAACATTAGTGTCCGCTGTGCGTGGGAAGAAAACTTCTTTTTACAGAGAAAAAACCCCTAAACTTCCGAGCAAGCACCGAGTAGCTACGACGTAATGGGAAACTCGCAGAGAAACTCGCGGATTCTTCCACTGACCGCGGCACACCTGCACCAGGGTAAACCTCCGCCTACCCCACTCCTGCTTTACAGGTGAAAATAGAGCAACAGGACCGCTGAGTCTTTCACTTTATTTATTTTCTGCTGTGTTTTACTTGCATCTATTTGAAAGACTGAGTGTAAACACAAAAAATATTTTATTTTATGTGCTGGAATGTGCAGAAAATAGGTTTAAATGTTAAACTAATTTCTTCCAGTCAGAGAATGTTGCAGATAATTAAATCTTTGCTTGATGCATAAAGTTAAAAGATTAAAACTAATAAAACAAGTTTTAAAAAGAGACTTTTCCATTTGATTACATTTTGTATGATGGATTATGCAGAAAAAGTAGAATTGGGCTGAAAGATCTATTTATCACCTGTTCAGGTTGTAAATCGTGAAACTGAAGTAACTATTCATCAGTCCATAAAACCTTCTTCCAGTCTTCAGTAGTCCAATGTTTCATGGCCCAGACGAGCCTCTTTTTATCTTATTCTGACGTCTTCTTTCTTGCTGCAGCTCGTCCTGTCAAACCTGCAGCTTGAAGTCTTCTCCTCACAGCTGAAACTGAGACTTGCTCACTACGACCACTGAGCCGCCTATCACCAGAGATGGGCAGTAACACGCACTAAGTACTGTACTTGTAACAAGTACATGTACTTGTTACAAGTACATGTACTTGTAACAAGTACATGTACTTGTTACAAATTAATTAGATATTAATTTGGGGTTAATATCTTACCCAAGGATATTCGGCATGCAGACTTGGGGAAGCCAGGAATCAAACAACCAACCTTCCGATCAGTAGACGACCTGATGTAATGCCTGAGCTACAGCCATCCCAACTGGTAGTGTATATCTGAAATTTAAAATCTTTAAGTTTCTGACTCTACTAAATTATACTTCTTTAGCATGTTTTGATAATAAGATAAGATAACATAACCTTTATTAGTCCCACACGTGGGAAATTTGTTTTGTCACAGCAGGAAGTGGACAGTGCAAAAGTTATGAAGCAAAAATTAGAATACAATAAGAATAAATACAGTACACAACTATGTACAGTAGAGAATAAAATATACAATAGGATAAAAATAGAATACAAATGCTGTATACAACTGAGTAAAAATACAACTTTGTCAGAGGGTTTTGCACTTAGTCTTATTGCACATGTGTGGATGTGTTTGATCAGTTGGAGGCTTTGTTGTGGAGTCTGACAGCCGTGGGGAGGAAAGACCTGTGAAATCTCTCCGTCCCACACCGTGGGTGCTGCAGCCACTGAAGGAGCTGCTCAGTGCTGTCACAGTCTGCTGCATGGGGTGGGAGATGTTGTCCAACAGGGATGACAGCTTAGCCACTGTTCTCCTGTCACTCACCACCTCCACTGGGTCCAGAGGGCAGAACAGAGCTGGGCCTGCAGATCAGCCTGTTCAGTCTGTTCTTGTCCCCAGCAGAGGTGCTGCCGCCCCAGCAGACCACACCGTAAAAGATGGCTGAGGCCACCACAGAGTCATAGAAGGTCTTCAGGAGTGGGCCCTCCACTCCTGAAGACCTGAGTATCTGCAGCAGGTACAGCCTGCTCTGCCCTTTCCTGTAGAGGGCGTCTGGATTATGAGTCCAGTCCAGTTTGTTGTTCAGATGAACAGAAAGGTACCTGTAGCTGTCCACAGCCTCGATGTCCATATCTTGGATGTTCAGTGGTTGCAGTGGAGGATGTTTGTGTCACGATCCTGGGTCTTAGGACCCAGTGTTTTGAGTTTTAGTTCATCTTGATGTTTGTAGTATGTTAAGCTCATTAGGCCTCCTATGTTCATTTGCTTATTAGTTTCCCCTCGTGTTTCCAACCCATGTTAAGTCTCCCCTGCTCTTCATGCGTTTCATGTCTGTGTCTTACGTTGTCAAGTTCGGGTTGTCATGTCTATGTCTCATTATGTTTCCTGTTTTATTGTGAAGAGATCTGGTGTTCTGTGTTCATCATGTTCAGTTTTACTCTCCCACTGTGACGTCATTATGTTCATGTGTGCCAGCTGTTTCCCCATGTGTTCCCACTTCCCTCATCATCCTGTGTGTATTTAGTCCGTGTGCTTTCAGTCATTTGTTGTCAGGTCGTCTGCTCATCCATGTCTCATCTCCAGGTACCCATGTCAGTTCACTATGGTTAAGGTTTTTCATGTTTTGTTATTGGTTCACCCAGTTTAGGTTATTGTTTAGTTTTCACCGATGCCCGATTATTTTTACCCTCGTTGCTAGCCTCAATAAACGGCTTGTTTTGTTTATCCACACTACGTTTTGGTCTGCGTTTGAGTCCTCCTCTGCAACACATACGGTCTGCCCCAGCCAGACCGTGACAGTTTGTGCCTGTGGAGGTCTACCAGCAGCTCCTTGGTTTTATCGTTATTATTAATCAGATCTGATCCACCCTGGTGTTAAAAACCAAACAACCATTAGTCTCTGTAGTTTTTGCCACAGTGCCCAAAGTGCGTCTTTTGTGGCAACATTAAAACTGTAATGGGTGCTTATGCAAGCCACTTGTTATTATCCATAGTAAATTTGCAGTTATTGAGACACATAGTTGAACAGGGAGGAACTTAGGCCAGACAACAGAGCTGTGACAGTGACGGTGTTCAACCTTTTTTTCCCAAAAGCATAGTTTTTAAGTTCAAGCGTGTTTGTGCATTAATTACTTATAGGCTGGTCTACTGAAATTCATTAATATCACGTTGCTCTATAGTTCCCTTTCAGCTGAAGCAAGAGAACTAACTGGGACTAGAAACAGGGACAATGTTTGGCACTCTGGTTCTTTCAGCTGGTTCTTCTATTATGGAACCAGCTTGGATTCCAGACTCTTAAGATTAGGACATTTATTTCTAACATTGCAATGTAGCATAAAGATGGTCGTTGTGTTGTTGGAAAATTTATCTGGAACCACTACAGATTGTCTCATATGGGTTTTATGACTTTCTTATGACTGAAGAACTGAGCCTGGGTTATTACATGTCAGCGATTGAGTGAGTGTACAAAGACTCTGTGAAATCAAAGGTGCTCTGCATGCACTTCTTTGATGCCTTGGCTCAGCAAAGGAACTTCACAGCCAGCTGTTTACAGCACTCCACATGCATTTCATTCTGTAACGCTGGTCATTCTGATGTTGTGGTTCAGTCAATGTAAAGAAAGGGCAACTTAAAGCCTCACAGGTTCCCATGAACTGGGAAACATCAGCCCCTCATGCTCATTAGCCACGTGAGTGGGGCCTGAATAGATGGACAGGCCTTCATTTTGAGAAGAGGAGGGGGAAGTTCAATCAAAACCCGCCTGATTCTTGGCTGAGGCCCGCGTCAACTGCTGTGTTGTTGTGTAAAGCAGATAATGTGATTTCCGGACAAGAGTTCTCTTCACACTTCTCTGCAGCAGCGGCCCACTGTGAGGTAAAACTCCTTAAGATGAGCTCCAAGAGGGAGATTTTCTAAATACACTGGACTTAAGCTGACATTCAATAGGATCCTGAGCCATTCAGGATGCTACAGCCGGGTCCATTAAAGTGGCTAAGAACTCACACAGCACTCCTTTATTTTTAAGCACAGGGTGATACGAGGTGATGAAAAGGGCGGAGGAGCTGTGTCAGCCAGTGGAGCGGAAGAGTAATGGCTGATCTAATTTCCACATACACACTCAAATTAGAAATTATGTTATTGCAGTGTCACACAGGAATGTATTCCCAGTCCCTCGTGGTAAACTCGGCCAGCTTGTACAGCAGTTGTTTTTATTATTAATGCTAATTCAAACCACTTGCATGAATCACGGCTCTTTGTATTATGCTGGACCCTGTCGCATCCCATCATTATGTTCTAAATGCTGTTCAGCTCCATGAACCTGTATTTAACATTCAGAAAATGGCAAATAAATAAATAAATAGCCTAAAAATGAATTAAAATGTTTATTAAAATTCATTATTTTTGCACTTCCCCCAGTGTAACGGTGAAACTAGGGGGGGGAAATCTTTTAAAATATGTTGTGTGCTTGATTGGTGGTGAGTAAAAAAGGCCCAGTTTATACAGGCATGTCTCAGTCTGTTGTCTGCTTTACTCTGATTAATGTAACGATGATGTATGAACATAAACATACGTCACTGTGTCAAAGAAAACTTCAAACTAGCAATTAAGAACTTGAACTCACCGGCAGAATAAAATCCGCCCCCCGACATCTACACTGTCCAACTTCTGCATTTGACCTGAATATAATGTCTGCAGGCCACGACACAGAATGCAAGTTTATTGTTCTGAAAAAGCAAGTTCACAGGACTCTGTGCAGTCTGGGAAAAACTACACGCACCATTACTGCTGCCGTAGGAATCGTGAGGGTAAATAGCATCCAAGTGCACTTGAGCAGGTCTGAACACCTCTATGTAAGCAGATGTTCTGACGGTTTGCCAGTCTTGAACATTCGTGTGTGCATTAACACAATGCCAGTCTTTCCAAGAGTGGCCAGCTGTCACAGTCCTGGGTCATTGGCCCAGAAGTTAGAGTTCAGGGAGCTCACGATCTTTTCTTTTGGATTCTGAGATGCGGTTTATTTTGCAGCTCTGTGTGTGCAGTGTTGTGAAAAAATGTCTGACCATTCCTGATTTGTCACACTTACATGTTTCAGAGCATCCAACTAATTGTAATATTAGGAAAAGAAAGACTGAGAAAATAGAAAACGTTTTTAAAAGATGATTTCATTGATTAAGAGACAAAGGTTATCCAAACCTAACTGGCCCTGTGTGAAAAAGCCCCTCTTATTAAATCATGAACTAACTGTGGTTAACCACACGTTTGAAAGCTGAATTCACTAAATACACTCGGGCCTGACGACTAGCAGAGCAGTCCAATCAAGAAATGACTTAAAAACCGACTAAAGATCTGAAAGAGCAGCACATCACGTGGCGATCTAAAGAAACACCCGAGAAACAAGGCCAGTGACATCTATCAGTCTAGAAAGGCTTACAAAGCCACTTCTAAGGCTTGGTGACCAGTGAACCACAGTGAGAGCCATCAGTCAATCAATCCAGAGTCCAGGATTCAACAAAAAGAAAGAGATCGGCATCCATGGGAGAAAACCACTGTTGACTGAAAAGAACACAAAGGCTTGTCTCAAAACATCTTGATGATCCCAAAGAAAAATATTCTTGGTTCAAGCACACTTGGTCCCTGCAGCAGGATAATGGTCCCAAACACACCAGCCAGTCCACCTCGGACAGAAAAACCGACTGAAGACTGTGGAGTGGCGTAGTCCTGACCTGAATCTGATTAAAATGCTGTAGCTTGACCTTAAAAGGTTCATGCTTGAAAACCCTCCAATGTGGCTGAATTACAACAATTCTGCAAAGACGAATGAGCCAAAATTCCTCCACCGTGCTGTAAAAGACTCAGTGCCAGTTATTGCAAATGCTTGATTGCAGTTTTGCTGCTAAGGGTGCTGCAACGCAGCTTGGTCTTTTTCACCCGTAATAATTATAAACTGCATTCAGTGTTTTTTGTGTTAAAAAACAACTGTGCACAACTGTAAAGTGCAGAGAAGCTTTTTGTGTATTTTATGATGTGATAATGTTAAACTATGTGAGTAATACAACCAAAAGAAACAAATTTGGTGTTCTGCTTTAAATAATCTCAGCAGGTATTTGTGTTTAGATATTTGCAGAGATGTTTGGCCTTCATCACACAGCTGCTCAGAACAGTGATGGGAGGATGATGATTTGGGCCATTTTGCAGCCACAGGACTCGATTATCTTAAAATCATTGAGTTGCCCATGCATCTTTGCATGCATCTAGAGTCACATTTGAAGCCATATGTGCAACATCTAAAGCTTGGCTAACACAGTCTGACAGTCCAGTCTCACCTGACTGAAATGCTTTAGTGGGATCTTAAGAGAGCTTTGCAGAAGTGAAAGCCAACAAACTGCAAAGAAGCAACACTGCAAAGAAGAGTGGGCCACAGTCATGCAAGTCAACTCCAAGTTATTACCTGTAAAGATGCTTCTACAAGCTAATGAGTGATGGGCATGCTGCCTCTGTGACTGCACGGCCTCACAGTCAGACTCACAGCAACAGTGTAACCTGAGCGCACAGACGATTGTGTTTCACTCATCAATATTTTAATATTAATCTAATTACTACAGTTAATATGAATGGTGTCAGACAGGAATGCCGAGACAACCATTGCTGGGCTCTGCAGTTGTCCGATGGTATTCAGTGCTGTTCCAACAGGTAGGTATGCAGGCTTTTCAAGAGAAACTAAACCTAAATTACATCAAACTTTATTGCTGGTTCAACCAATCCACTCACATCATCGGGTAACGTAATCTCCCCATCCTGCAGATTCTTTTTATCGCCCAAGCAGAAGTTCAAAGACGTAACATTCAGTCTGCACACGGACGGCCACGCTCACCAACCCAGCCTGTCTGCAACGCTCTGCGCCCAAAGTAAAACACATTAGTAATATATTATAATCTCACTACAGTTTGTTTTCTTCTCAAGAACTGAGCTGTGGGTGAAGTGCATCTAGTTTGATCTTTGCAAATCCACATATTTGACTTGGGTGTGATTCAGGCCAACAGTAGATAGTCATGTGGCCTTGTGCAACTTTACAAGTCAACCTTTAGGGAACTGATCTCAGACGATGCTCTGGCACAGACTGAACACTCTTCATCACATCTTATCTATAAAAGCAAAACGAGAAAGAACATCTGGTTTACTGGCTCACAGTTTTACCCATGGAGATCTAGAGGAGTTTGAAGCATATCAGTAACATATTTGGTTTAGCTGCACATTTACAGAGGAAGGACTTTTGGCTGAACAATGCCTGCTTTCGTCCTTTACAGACTGACATGCTGATCGTGAACTTCAGGCATCCAAATGAAGCTAATGCATTTCAGACTGGGAGGTAGATGCTACCCTCAGAAGGAGAGAGGAAACGAGAAGGCTCAGTAAGCATCTCCATTTCCCACACCTGCCACAGGAGGGTGTAGGGCAGGGGTGGGCAATCTCAGTCCACGAGGGCCGGTGTCCTGCAGGTTTTAGATGTGTCCTCGAACCAACACAGCTGATTTAAACGGCTAAATTAGCTCCTCAACATGTCCTGAAGTTCTCCAGATTCCTGGTAATGAACTAATCATGTGATTCAGGTGTGTTGACCCAAGGTGAGATCTAAAACCTGCAGGGACACCGGCCCTCGTGGACTGAGAGTCCCCACCCCTGGTGTAGGGTCTGCAATGGCAACGTCCTGGAGCACCACCAAGTCCAGGGCAAACCTACACATTAGGAAAATGGATGGATAAAAAAATGAAACCCAAACACGATGATAAAGCCAGACAGGATTACCTGGGTACTGGATGCTATATTTAGAAGTGGTTTACAACAAATGTCTCTTTAAGAAGAGGGAAACTTTGTGCTAAAGTCGAGTGTTTCCATGACATATGCACACACCTGACCTCCTCCAGGTGTGGCTCTGAGGCTCACTACAAGTGAGCCTGACTTTGACCTTAGCATCATAATCAGAGCGCGATGTTTTAGGGTGAATCTGACCCCGTAAACACGTCATTACTGTTGAGAGACCTAAACAAAGGACCACAGCTAGCTGCTCGCTCTTTCCAGTGTTCACTTATGAGGTTGCAACCAAAAATCAAATTGACAAAAGAGATAAATACCCTGTGGGCCAAAAGGACTGCAGTGGGATATTTTACCCACAGCTGGAAACATGGTCAGTTTAAAAAGGATGAAAGCGTCACATTAGTACATTTTTCTCAGTGCCTAAAACAGGACTTTTATTTGTGTTAGGTAATCACAATGCCAAGTTTATTATGTAAGCAGCAAGTTGTGGGTGGGACACACAAATGCACATGTGCTGTGGACCCTACACAGGAGAGCAGCTGAGTGTTTAGCACACGTGTGTTAGGACGATCGTTTTTCTTTGTATGAACTTGTGCTGTCACTGAGTCCAGTACCTGGTTAAGTGTCCATTTCTCTTAAATATTGCCACAAGGAGACACATCGACCTGATTCTAGGTAGAAATGAAATGCACACACCTGTGTGTGATTCCCTGTGACAGCCTGCTTCAGCTAACCACACCTTCTAAAAAATGTTAAATATTATGGCTAATAAGTCCTTAGATGATTGGAATGATGGTGTCTGCCCAACAATGCGTCAGGCTCGCTCGCCAGGCCGGTGTGTTATTACAGCACAGTCGAGACAAGGGAGCTTAAATCAGCAGAATACCAAAGTAGATGAATGAATGTGTTTTTATCTGTAGTCATGCTTCAGTTGAGGAAGGGCTTAAGTATCAAGACTGTCTCGTGTGGTGGAAGACTGCTTGGCACAGCAGAAATATGATGTAACAGATACCAACAGGAGCGCTTCACCAAACATCCAGCCAACAACATGTGAATGTGGAATATCTGAATATCTCAATACTTTATTGTATTCAGCTAGATGAATGTATACATAGTATACAATACAAGGGACAACAGTTAAAACAATATTATATGTGCATGAATAATAAAAATAGCATCACCACCTTTTAGATGGTGTAACTGGTCCCTCTAAACAAACACAAAAAAGGTTTCTGTTAAAGGACAGAGTCGATCAATGCAAACTTCCAATAAACCCAACATTTGATCATCATGCATGAATTTATGATTCAAAGTAGAGCAACCGCTGAACCCGACTTCAGACTAATCTTATACTTTAAATATTTAATTTGAAGACAAAACAGCCAGTTTTGGAAGAAAGACGTGAACAGTCTTTGATGTGAGTCAGTTAAGGTTATTATTTTCCTCCTTATCTGATTGGACAGACCTGTGAGACCAGCGTAATAAAATGAACCTCATTGTCTCAGGTTGGGATTTGGGTTGGAGCTGGGGTCATTACTAACCACTAATCAGACGCCAGAGGGTTAACGTCTTAGCATCTACGTATTTGATTGGAATTTTCACACGTTTAACATGCAGACGTTTCAATTTGTAATAGAAGAACTGCCAAAATGCATGTAAGGAATTAATGTGAAAGGGAAACCATAACCACCCGTAAATGGTTTGCTAGTGGTCTGGTGAATATTGCGAGGATAATGGCGAGTACAGACATACCAGCACACCGTGGATCAACTCTCTGTTCAACAACACATGTTAACGCTACACCAGGGAGGAAAAACAACAGGAGCTGCTTGGTGATACATGTGATCCGTTTGTTTCCATAAGCTTCATCAGGAAAACACATTTTTCTTTTTGTAAACCACAAAGAATAAAATGTAACACTGGAGGAAACGGTCCAAAATGTTGTGTTATGAATGTAGGCAGATATAATAAATGAGCAAAAACAACAACAAAAAAATCGTTCCCTTCCTGTTGCATGTTTGTCACATGTTGTGTTATATTATTAAACACATTTAATAGCAGACAAAGATGACCGTAAATAGAAAATGCAGTTTAAATAATGATTTGATTTATTACGAGACAACAGGGACAAAAGCCGCCTGGCCTCTGGTGAAAAAGTAAAAACCTAAATATTGGTTGGGCCACACTTGGCTGCAATCAAGTGTTTGCACAAACTAACAACGAGTGTTTGACGTTGTTGTGGAGGGATTTTGGCCCACTCGTCAGTTCTTTCCGAATTGTTTTAATTCAGCTACACTGGAGAATTTACATCCTGTTTAAGGTCATGCCACAGCATCTCAGCTGGATTCAGGTCCAGACACTAACGTCCTGCGTTTCAGGTCATTTTGGCTCAAGTGGACTTTGAGGGACCATCTGACAGCCGGACAGTCGCCTTCAGGATTTCAGCAGATTTCCTGATTCCGTCAGTGTTGGCAAAGCAGACCAGACACACTCCCAACACCAAGACTTTTCCTTTTATCAAAGGCTGTGTTAGTTTGACACCAAATACTGAGACTTGAACTTTCCAAAAAGTTTTTGTCTCACCAGTCCACACTTGGGGCTCATCGAGATGTTTGTGGACAATGTGAGACCATCCTACATGTTCTTTTTGGTCTGCAGAGGTTTTCTCCTTGAACTCTCCTTTGCCTCTTTCATATGGTTGGATCATGACCTCCGAGCTAACTGAGTTCTTTAATGTTGTTCTGAGGTCTTTTGTGACCTGCTGTGTGACTCACTGACACACTCTTAACTTTGGTGAGCTGGCCACTGCTGGGAAGGTTGATCACTGGTCCAGGGTTTCTCCCATCATGGGTAATGGCTCACGCTGTGGTTTTACCAACCTGACACATTGTGGTTAATCAGAGTTAATTCGTGATTTAAAGAGAGTGATTTCTCACACAGCTAAGTTTGGATAACTTTTAAACAACAATTAAAAACTGCAGTTTGTATCTACTGAGGTTTTCTTTGACTATTTCTGCTGCTGGCATTTTACTTTTAATGCTCTGTTCTTTTTAAATTCTCTGGTTGGGAGTCTCATTTATATTTTATCTATATAAATTTATTACAAATATTATTATTGACTTATTTTTTGCGTGCAGTTTTAGTGCTCCATTGTCCTGCCATCGTCTCTGAGCTTACTCATTCTGTGTCCAGTCGAGGATGTGGCTCGTCAGTAGAAATATATCTATCCTGCTAGATTTCCATCCCAGGAATTTTCCCAGGGGACTAAAGACAAATGTATCATGTCCACAGATAAATGTACAGCATGGCCCATCTGTCAGTGTCTGCAGGCGACCTAAAATGTGAAACCTTGGACTGTCTGCACAGCAAACTAAACTGGACACCATGTCGAAAGATGCTTGTGTTATATTCCACATTCTTGGCCCCATGTTGTTAAGCAGTTGCACAAGTGTTTTGTTTTTCATACACAAAGTGCTTTCGGGAGATTCTCACAGTGCATTCAGGTCTTATTTTGACTTGGAGGGATTTCTGCTGCTTTTACCACTGAACCTTTCTGTTGAGTTCAAATTCACTGATCCCTCGAAGAGCAACTGGAAGCAGCAGCTTGAATGGTTCTTCCCACAAAGTCTGTCACTGAAGCATTTCTTAGGCTCCAGTTTACGTCAAAATTACATTGCTGTCATAACTGGTTTAGACGTAGTGATAACATAGCAAGACAGTTATGATTTCTTTTTGCAATAACGGATTAATTTCCATAATCTTTAGAAGCTTTACTGAGGAGGGAAGCAAACTACAAACGTCTATTGTTTGGTCTGTAAAATGCAGGCAAACATAAGGCAGTGGTTTCACGTCACTAGTTTTGTCTGGTAAACCAGTCAAAATGCTAAATTCACTTAGAAAGTGAAGTACATTATTGTACATTTAAAGGTACAGTGGGTACAGCTGATCGTTTCTTTTGTGGTCCCTTGTGGTTTGTGCTTTATGGAGTGTCTAGTCCTAAACCATGTAACTGGAGGGATGCAGCCACAAAGCGACGGGAATAATCTGCAGAAAATGGTCTGCGGCCGATACAAACACAGGCACATTTTCATATGGGTTGTCTGCTTAACCAGGAGAACTATAGCCTTTTATTAGGTGTACATTTAGTGTATGCTAATACTGACTAATTGGGAGGACATGAGTGCATCTACAGAAAAGTCAACTTTGGCCGACCATCACCTTCTGAAATCTGAATGTGTTAAATCTTAAAGAAATAAGGAAACCTGTAAAATAATCATTTTAATCTTAGATTTGAAGGTTTTACTGAATGTGTCTACATACGTGAAGAAGCCGTGCAGCCATGTATGCTTTCATGTATAAGAACATATATGTACTTTAAAAGATACACAAAGTTACCTGGAGGTCCAGGTATTTAGTCCTAGTTTGTATATTCATGCAGGGGTTACCTAAAGGAACACAAATGGAATTTGACTCTATTTCTGAAGGTGAGTGGGGTGAACAGTAGTTCATGAATTTATCAATCCACCATTTCAAGTTTTTACCTGATCTAAAGCCTCCTGGAGGTCAGGGTTTGTCAGTACCAAGCCAGCTTCAGGTTGAGGACAGATATGAAAACCACTCTGCAGAGAGCTGTTTCACTGTGCTAAGGCTTTGTGCCAGCTTACAGGTCTTTGGCAACATAGAAGAAGCAGCTGAACATGTGTTGTTGCTCTTTGCACAAAAGACACACACATTAGAAACAGCATCATACTGACCGACTACATTCACTGTATAGAATATAATTTCAGCTCAGCTCGAAACTTACTAATACTTTGGTCATTAATTCAGGAATTCTTTGATGTTTAGCTAACCTCTCATCATCCACCAGGTCACCTGTGAGCCATCCAGAGTGAAAGGAAAACTTAACGCAAAATTTCACTCTGTGACAGGGCTCGTACAAAGACAGACAAACACACGCGCACGGTCAATTTAGAATCGCCAGTTAATCTGTGTGTCCACCGCACAGACACGGGAGACACACCCGAAATCCACACAGATAGGACCAGACTGGATTTGAACCAATCAGGATCCACCACACCACCATGTCACCCTAACACTTTCTGAGTTTCTGTGCTATTTAAACCCGTCGCTAACCCTAAAGAGTCACTAATGACCTGGATCTGTTTCTTTTTGGAGACATATAAAGCTGGGTTCTGTGTTTCATTTGTCCATATCAGACAACAGCCCATCGCACACACCAGTAACTAAAAGGAAAACGAACATGTAGAAACTGCATGGATCAAGGAGGCCTTAAATGTGACATATACAGTACCATGTTTCACATTTTCATCAGTTCCTCAGTATTGAGAGAAGTCCAGTACACAGGCAAGACATCATCACAGCACAGTAATGCTTTTGAGATCGAATCTCACAAACTTTCATTTCCTTGCTTTGAGATCTCACCCTGTGTAGGTATACCAAGAAGTTTGTGAGCGCTGTGTTTACAAGTCTTTTGAACGTTTCCGACAGCGATTAAAAGTCTTTATGTGCATAACGGAGTCTTTGAGGATGCAGCAGCTCTGCTGCAAACTCTAAGTCTTAGAAGGTCTTTTGTATATGCAGGCATTAGGTCATCGGTCCTGGAAGAGGTAGACAAACCACGAGTCAAACCTCCTGCTGCAGGTTTGACAGTTTGGGAGGGGGCGGTCTCCTTCCTTTCTCTTAGGGAATAAATGTCTGTCCTTCAGACCATGGAAGACGGCCCTCTCTGGTGTAGCCCCTTCAGTCACAGTAACAGTCACCTGACACAGCAAATGAATCATTATCATGCTGATTAGGGCTAAAGGTTCACTTGACTGCTGAAGGTAACCCCCCAGGCTGCACCTGCTCAGCTCTAGCATTGCCTCAGATTGCACAGGTCCAGCTCCTGAGGCTTCCTTTTCCCAGAGCAGTGCTCTCTGGGCAGATTCAGGCCGTTCTCGGTAATACAGCGCACCAGCCGCCTTTTAAAGCCCCTCCCACATGACTTGGAGCAGTGAGACCAAGTCCCAACATCCCACACGGGACACGGATCCCCGCATGCTCTTACTGACACGGGCCGGTCAGCACCATCACAGTCCACAGCAGGACGTCCATCCACACTCTGGCACTGTACCAGCCTCTTCTGCAGACCACTCCCACAAGTCACTGTGCACGAATCCCATCCACCTGTCACCCAGTGACTCACGGGTCTCTTCCCCATCACCTGCTTCTTAGACTCAATTTTGTTGTTATCAGCCAAGACGCTGTTCTTTGATTTATGACTTTTTTCTTCTTTCCACAGAGTCTTCTCCTCCTTGCTCTCCTTAGCGATGTAGAAGGAGTAGCGTACTCTGGGAGGAGTCATCTTCCCCACAGAGAGCACCTCCACAGTCAGAGGCTCCACCAGGGGTCTGGTGGCCTGAAGGATCTCCACAGATGTGGAGGTACCGCTGTAGCGCAGCAGGCTGCCCTTCACCAGCAGGTCACGCTCAACAGCTGACACCACGTAGTTGCCGTTCAGGAGGTACTTCCCGTGGCGGTTCTTCACGGCTAAGTAGTTTTCATCGCTGACCATTCCTCGGTAGCCCCGTTGACGGATGTCAATGTTGGACGCCCCAACGGGCAGCATCACCACAAAGTTGTAGCCATGGCTGCAAATGAAAAGGTGTCAAACACTGATGATGTCCAACCGAGTGGTTTTAAATTACAAGTGCCAAAATATCATTAATACAAACTAATTAGGTCCCATGTGTTAGTGCACAATGCAAACAACTAAACTTAGCACAATGACAGAATCCAGAATAAGACCATGTGCCATTTCTACCAGAACCAGTCTTACCAGTACATCTTCCGCCAACTACTCTCTAAACACAAGCTTTCATTTCCTGTTTTCGGGTGCCAAGTATAGCAGAACTTCTTTTTTAGGAGGTGAATTGTGTTTGTGTACAGCGAGTCTTTCAGATTAAATATGGGTTGAAATGTAACATTTGCGTCTTTGTTTGAAGCTTTTTATCAAAATCGATACTTTATCTTTACGATTTGATTCCACTTTGCTGATGTACTGAATTTAGAAACATTCTGTCACATGGAGCAATGTACTAGGTAAAATTTGTATGTGGGGATTACTTACACTGGCTTGGTGAACAATCCTGAGACCTTCTTGCAGCCTTGGTTGTCCCCACCACATACACCACACTTATCAAACTTCCTGTTAGAGTCCAGCTTGCCGTCACAGCCTGCCTTGATGCATTTTCCCTGAACGCACACAGACGTAGTGTCCGGGGAACAGGGTGTCCCATCCACAACCTGCCACATTCACATCATGCATGAATACACACATCAGAGAGAGCTACCAGCCTTTACTTTAAATAAAGCAGAGCCATAAATCACTACAAACCAAGAAGCTTCCCCAGACTGATTGCCACAACATGTCAGTGAGACGTTGGCTTGTATTTCTGCTGATTTCATAAAAGGTTGCTGAGAAGCCACAGCTGTGCAGTGATTCTGTCTCTCCATCTTTGACTTTCTCACCACTCTATTGATTCTCTGCTGCCACCAAAACATCACCTGTCACTTTAAAAGTGATGGATGTAACCATCATCTCCCAAACTGTGAATAAGGCCAAGCAGTGACACACCAACCTTTCTAACTCAAAGCTTCAGCGTCCCATCAGGTTTTGACTCCTGACTTCTGAAGTGTTAAACACTGAGGAGTTCAGATTCATTATGAAGCATAATAGTTGATAGGCCGGTGTCATGTCTGAGCTCGTTACACAGATACAAGCGTGGCAGGACTTTCATTTTGAAATTAACTGCAGCGTAATGAAAGCTAGCAGTGCTGATCTTTGTACTGTGTACAGCCATCACTTATCTTTCATTTAATGAACATAATTTGCGTTCTTGAACACGTTTTTCAGTGTGTTAAGAAAGAGTTGATAGAAACAGATACAATCAGAATTGTTTCCTGAGTGGAACGGCTGAAAATCAGATGCATACCTTTGGAGCAAGGACGTAGAAGTATCCGGTCCCATTGGCACGGCAGATGAGCTTGCATTTGTCCTTGGGAGAGATGCCTGAATATTTGGGAACCCAAACCACAGACGAGCCCAGCCGATTGGTGTTCAGGTTTAGGCCGTTGAAGGCCTCGCATTGCTCCTCGCGGAAGCTTTTATCTGGAAATGAAGCAACAGCCTCAAATTAGATGTCTGTGAAGGTTCTCAGTCATCCAGGTCATTGTAGTCAAAGGAGCTTGCAAAGAAAAGCGTCTGGACTTCTTTAAGTTACTTGAAGACGTTTCACCTCTCATCCGAGAAGCTTCTTCAGTTCTAAGGTCAAATGGTGGAGAGTCCCAGATATAAACCTAGTGGGAGTTTCCCCCCACAGAGGGACAAAGGACCCCCTGATGATCCTCTAATCGCCTGAGCCAAGGTGTGAAACTGGGTGTGGGTCTCAATCAGCCAGAGTTTCGGGTGTGTTCATTGTGAAACCTGGCCCCACCTTATCATGTGATTTCCTGAGGTCAGATGGCCCATGATGTGAGTGGGCGTTAAGGCGTCTGGGAAGGATCTCAAAACTGGATTATAGATGGCAGACAGTTGGTGTCGTAAGCCCCGCCTCTGTTCAAAGATGGTCGCTCACAGTGGACATAGATGGCTTCTTTCACTCCTCTTTCAAACCATCAGGCTTAGAGGGAACATGTTCTGCCCGGTGGTGTTCCTGGACTGCGCTGTGCACATTGAAGAGAACGGCAACCTCAACATCGAAGTTTACCGGAAGCCCACACACACGGACCAGTACCTCCTCTTTGACTCCCATCACCCTCTGGAACACAAACTTGGAGTAATTAGGACCCTACACCACCGGGCAGAACATGTTCCCTCTAAGCCTGAAGGGAAAAAGAAGGAACACACACATGTAAAGGAAGCACTCAAAACCTGCGGCTATCCTAAATGGGTGTTCTTAAAGTCAGCAAAGAGGCACAGAAAAGAAGACCAGACACCAGCGAGGGAGGATAAGAAGGACAGACGCAACAACATTGTCATCCCCTATGTAGCCGGCGTATCAGAGAAACTCAGGAGAGTTTTCTCCAAGCACGACATCCCAGTGTATTTCAGACCCAGCAACACACTCAGACAGAAACTGGTTCACCCGAAAGACAAAACGCCAAAACACAAACTTAACAATGTGGTGTATGCTGTACAGTGCAGCGAGGAATGCTCAGACCTCTACATTGGAGAGACCAAACAGCCACTTCACAAGCGCATGGCACAACACAGAAGAGCCACCTCCACAGGACAAGACTCAGCAGTCCATCTGCATCTAAAGGTCAAAGGTCACTCTTTGAGGATGCCAATGTTCACATGTTGGACAGAGAGGACAGATGGTTTGAAAGAGGAGTGAAAGAAGCATCTATGTCCACTGTGAGCGACCATCTTTGAACAGAGGCGGGGGTTTACGACACCAACTCTCTGCCATCTATAATCCAGTTTTGAGATCCTTCCCAGACGCCTTAACGCCCACTCACATCCTGGGCCATCTGACCTCAGGAATTCGCATGATAAGGTGGGGCCAGGTTTCACAATGAACTCACCCGAAACTCTGGCTGATTGGGACCCACACCCAGTTTCACACCTTGGCTCAGGCGATTAGAGGATCATCAGGGGGTCCTTTTGTCCCTCTGTGGGGGGATACTCCCACTAGGTTTATATCTGGAACTCTCCACCATTTGACCTTAGAACTGAAGAAGCTTCTCGGATGAGAGGTGAAACGTCTTCAAGCAACTTAAAGAAGTCCAGACGCTTTTCTTTGCAAGCTCCTTTGACTATTCCCCAACTGGTTGGAGGCAGTCATTGGCAGCCTCTGTAAAACTGATTGCTGGAGTCGCAGCCACGCACTACAAAAGGACAGTTAGCATTGCTGGTGTTTGCTGCTGTTGCTGTGTAAAATTGGTTGACCTGTTGGCTAAGCAGCACTGAAACTGTGAAGAGTGGGATACAAATCAGACATTTAATCTGCCTTCAAATTAAAAGTTGACTGTTTTGCTGGATTTAGTGGTAAGGCACTTTTACTTTGAAAGCAAACATTCTCCATTTCCGATTTGTAGCACGTTTTCAAGTTTCATTGCTGCTCTGTGGTTAATATCTGACATCGTGGCATGTTTTATAGAAACTAAAGTTTGGAGGTTGTGTGACTGATTCCACCTGGTGACAGACAGCAACAGGTCCAGAGTAAATGAGGTTGTGAAAGGGTCCTCGACCAGCCTCTAGGCCTGTGTGAATGAGCTCTAAGCTAGCCAGCTGTTAGCTTGCAGCAGTGCCGTTTTACTTAAGAACCAACTAACTTTTCATTAATTAAATAATCTTAATGCTGAGCTGACTTAATTTCTTCGAACACAGAGCAGAAACTGTCGTACCAGGTTAGCACTAGCTAGTCCCATTAATGCTGCTGTTTCTGTGCTTATGAAAACTGTTAGCAAGTAAGCTAACAGGAAAATGACAAAGCAAAGTCTATGAGGTATTTATACACCTCCCTGACTGTTTTTAAATTTTCTGACTAAAACTGAAGAAAATTTTAAAAATACTGAACACATGTTTGCATTTTAATCTAATGCTAATCTAATACTTGGATATAGGCTTAAGGAGCCCTCCTTGGGGGATTTATTGCAGGATTTTGCCACCTTCTGTTTGAATTACTTGCCATCACTGGACAAAAATAGTTATGGTTGCTAAGGTTTATTTTTATGGTGAATGGTCCGAGGATCAGCGTACCTGTGTCAGGACAAGGGCTGAGGTTACAGGAACGGTACTTGACACGAAGGCCGTAGCAGTATTTGCCTCCGTTTTCAGGGACAGGGTTGTTGCACTGTCTTCTTGCCAGCTGAACTCCGCCTCCACAACTTCTGGAACAGTCACCAAATGAACCCCACTTCCCCCACCGACCATCGACCTGAGACAAAAGAACGATCAAAGCTGTTCACTAGTCTGTGACAAAAATGCTGGAGCAGGATGGGATGCTGCTTTCTTTCCACACCCCGTCTCACCTTGATGTGCTCAGTGCTGTTCTTCACAGAGCAAGCCCCCTGGTAGCAAACCTTGCCGTTGCCACAGCTTGTGCCATCGGCCCAGGGGAAATGTCGAGTTTGGCAGACCAGCTGTCCTCGGGCCTTTCCCGTGCACCACAGCTTGGAGCAGGGCTGCATGTAAGGGCAGGGTTTGGAGCCGGGGCCAAATGCAAGCTCACACTGACGGTGCAGGCTGTAGCTGGAGCCGGGCAGGTTGTCGGGCAGTGTCAGCTGCTTCTGAGGCTGGTCCAGCAGACAGTCTCCTAGAAACACACCGAGAGTAACAGCAAAGCTTTATTCGTGGAGTGATCAGTTTCTTTAAATAGCTAATCAATATTATTACAAAAGGAGAAAAGCCTTATTTGCATGTAGGTGATGCTGATTGAGAAAAACCTGTTATGTAGTTTATCTATGCACTAACAAATGTTTGTAGCTGTTCACTGAGCTCACTGTTTCTTACACCCTTGAATGTTTTGGTTCAGTCTCTTTACTCTCATCATTTTGTGCAGCAGGAAATGTGTGCACTACACTACATCACCTACCCAGTACCAAACAAAGTCTGCAGCTAGCATACGAACACTTTGCAGCTAAAAATGGGATGAGGATGTGAGGCGGTGACGAGAGCAAACACAGAACAGATGAAAGAAATGTAAATTGTGCACTTGTGTTTACCAGGTGGAAAGAAGCATGGCTGTCAATAAATTCAAACATTTCAGCACTGAATGTTGCCGGTCCTCTTTTCTCAGAGTCTGGTCATAGTTGAAAAACAGCTGCGACATGAAAGTTGAATGAATGTCACGGAGGATAAGAGTCTGACGTGTTCACTATGTCACTAAAGAAACACAGTTTAAATGTACAGAACTGTATGGGAAGTGTTTAAAAACAGGAAACAGGCTCTGACAAAGCCGGTCTGCCTGCACGGCCACGCTGTTCTTTGGGCTCCTGTTCATTATTATCTGTATTTGTCTTTGCAAAAACCTCGTCTATATTTCTCCCCTTGCAAGTGATGGTCTGACGCGACCTTTATTCTCCGAAACATCGAGTTCAGTTTTTGGCGTCATAACATAGCTGTGGACGGGACATCGGGACTTGGATGATGCTTCCTGTCACCTGAACGTGTGAAAACTCATTCGAGGTCACTGAGCTTCATCAGTCAGTGGAAATTTAATTGAAAATGTAACCAGTGTATGTTCACCTCACGCATTCATTTTGATTTGTTTTATATGACACTGACGCTGAGGTACATTTAGGTAAGTTAATGTAAGGTCCTGGCAGGGAGATAAACAATGATGCACGTTTAACATTATGTCAGACTTAAACCTGCAGCATCAAAGCCTATGGAAGACAGGCACTGCTTGAACTTATAAATAATGTGTGAACAAGCAGAGTGTGCTCTGCATGAGACGGTGCAGACGCCTGATCGTGTTTAGTTTAAGCTAATGACTCAGCACTGTTAGCTTGTTCAGGTTCATTTGCTTGTTTTAGGAACGGCAGTCGTTGGTAGCTGGAGATTAGGGGTGATATAATAAATTAGTACATTTAATGACTTCACTTACAGTCACCCTCAGGATGGTTAATCACTCTGTTGGTGTATTTATAATCCAGAATAGAACAAATGTGTATTGTCATTATAACAGTGTTACAGTGAAAAAGCGTCCTGCTTCTCTGCTGTACGTCAGGGCGTGTAAAATAAACTGAGAGAAAGGTAAACACAGGTACAAATAATACTGGAAAAGGAAAATAATACATTTTATTCTAAAACAATAACATAATATAGAATCTGTATTTTTAATGTGTGAGCTGTACGTCCTCCAAGAAGGCAGGAGGAAAGAACAGGTGATGTTCACAGTGAGTGGGGTCCTTTGTAAAACAGCTGGAGTCAGTGGGGAGCTGTGACGCCGTCACCACCTGCTGTGGATTCTTGTTGTTCGCTGTGAGCAGCTGGTCAACCTCAGCACACGGCAGCAGGTCAGGAGTGTTGAAGACTGAGGCTACGTCCACACTAATGCGCTTTCGTTTGAAAACGCATCATCTTCTCTGCGTTTTGGCCGCCCGTCCACACTGAGACGCCGTTTTCCCCGAAGGAAAACGCAGTGTTTAGAAAACGCTCTCGAAAACGAATTCATTTGGAGACGGTGCTTTTGCGTCGCAGTGTGGACAGCGAAAACAGAGACTTTCAAAAACGATGATGCACTTTAGTCATGTGATGCAGTCACGTGGCCAATTAACCTAAGATAGCGGAGGACGTTATACAGCAGTTGTTTTGTTTGCTCTCAGTTTTGTCAGCCCTAGTATTCTCACTCGCTTTTGCACCTTTGTACTTTTGTGTTACTCGCAGCAGCAACTCCACCTCGTTGCTAGTCCATTTAAAAAACCCGCTGCTTTTCCTCGACATCTTGCCGACGTTTCAAAGAGCCGGAAAGTAAATAAGACAGAAACGAGGCAGGTCGAATCTTCTTGCGTTTCACGCGTGCGCAGTAATAAAATGTGAGCGTTTTGGGCCGTTTCAATGTGGACGCACAACTCTGTGAAAACGACAGAAAACGATAGTGTGGACGCCGAGTGTTTTCAGACAAAAACGCCGTTTTCAAATCTATCCTGGCCAGCGTGGACGCAGCCTGAGAGAAGTTGAGTCAGCAGGTGCTGATGCAGACGATGGATTTGAATGTGACGATCTGTTGTGAAGATACTCACACCTACCACATATTCCCTCTCTACCTCCTCTCTGTGCAGGCAGAGGACCGACAGCTCAGTGCACTTTGAGTTCCAAACTCCACTGTTTCTTTATTCCCGTTAGGTCCAGGTTATTGTGACAGCACTAGTCTGTCAGATGCTGCTTCACTGTTCAGGAAGGCCTGAGAGAAGGTTAGTCTTATTGGAGCTTGTAGGACTACAATGACCTCAGTCCACTGATGGCACTGGGTGTTTTGGCTGGAGGACAGCCGGCAGCTTGTAGATAGACATAATGTGTTTCCTTATCCAGAGAGCGTAGGAGGAAGTTTATGAAACCGTGTGTGAGGTTACAACTTCAGAATTGAATAGCTGTGCCTGCTGAAGCAAGAATGTCCACCTGTGTTCTCTAATATCAAGTAATATTCCATAATAAATGCATCGATATTATACTTCTCATGTCCTTGGCAGTTATTGCTACATTAAGGTAAACTTGGAACCATCATATATTCCATAACATATGAGAAACGTCCTCGGCTCTCTTGATCCATGGCCTCACCGGAGAAATCTTCATGATGACTTTATGGTCTCAATCACTAATTTAAGGTCTTCAAATGCAACACCTGCATGTTCTCCTCTACCTGCGCGGGTCCTCTCCAGGTGCTCTGGCATCTCCCCACTGTCCAAAGACGTGCACCTAGTGGTGGCACAGGCTGCACCTTTCACCTCATGATTGATAGCTGGCGTATCGTTCAGCACCACATAAGGAGAAGAGGATGGGTGAAGATTGCAGCCCCCAACAACAAACAGGTGATATCATGAGGTCTATGTACATCGTTTACATACAGTCGGTGGTTTTCTCTGATTCTGGCTCAAAACTCTAACATGTAGTAAAAAAACAAACTCTCATCCAAAGAATGAAACATGAAGACCACAGGAAACAGAACCCAGACTGAAAATCAACAGAATCCAGATGGGACGTCCACCATGTCTCTTACTGATGTCTGACCGGCAGATAACACTAATCACTCTGTTAACTTGTCTTTTAGAAATTTGCTCTTGGCTAGAAATGAAGAAACCGAGTGATCCGTCAGAAAAACAAGATTTCTGGACGAGGATCCAGAATTTTCATTTCACGTACACCAGTTAAGTACAACTTTTTTATCAAATCTGAACCGATGACAACTTAACGTCATATATGAATGAAATGCTGTGGCCTTGCCTCGGCTGTTCACCAGTCATGTAAAACAACTGTGTGACCAGTTGGTCCACATCAAGCCTCAGCATCCGCGTTCTGCCTGACGACAGGTGAGTTTCGTTTTCACCTCGATCACATTAGGGGGGCGTGCTAAGCCGTCAACAACCACTAAAATGTTGCCCCTGCAATGACAAACAGTATTTATATAAAATTCTCTATAACCAACATCTTTATAGTTTGTAAAGTCATTTGACTAATTACTACGTGTGCACCTTTTAAAAGTGGCCTGGTTCTAACTAAACACTCCAGTGATAAACTTGCTTTAGATAAATTGCTCCGACTTTTTAAAATAAAACAATATGATTGTGAGGCACAGTTCAATAACTGAATCCAAATGATTGAAAACATGTTAAACAGAAATATCATTTGGCATGAAATCAAGCAGAAATTACAGGCAAAAAAACCATTTTGTGGGTACAGTCAGATTGCTACCAGCTGAGAGCTGGATGACGACGCCTGGACATAATTAGATGTTAATCAGAGTCCAGAAACATAAGCAGGAAGTGTTTACTAACCGTGACCTCTGTCCAGGAACTCGGTAACGATGGCTGCACTGCACACAGACCAGGGTCGGCTCCTGTCTATCTGAATCAGCGTGGGAGACATCATGTGGTTGTCCTTTAGTTTCCCAAATACCTCCTCACATGCCTTCACATTGTCATGGGGCATGTTGAAAACGTGGCCTGAGGGAAAACAGTGGGAAGAGGAGGACTCATTTTGGTTCTGTTTTCAGTAAAACACGAGCACAATGAGTTCGTGCGGAGATAAAGAGAAATGCGAACATATTAATGCAAAGACAAATCGTTTACATACACACAGCAGCTCTACTCAGTCATCTGAAGCTGATGTCAGGAACAGAGCACTTTATTTCCAAAGGAAATCATTACGTTCCCTAAATACAAGCAGTGCCTTCCAAAATAAAAAAGAAACATAAACTGTGGTTTTAATGCGGTCGTTCATGAGACCGGATTATTTCGAGGGGGAACTTGTGTAATTACTTAACATATATGAGGACAGTGTAAACCAATGCCTCTCCTGGGCCTCTCGGGTTACTCGTGCATCTGGTTTCAGGCTAAAGCCCTCTGTTTTTCAGCAGGTTTCTCAGCGGTCACTCAGTCTCAGGAGTTTTTACAAGTTTGTGCAGTTTAATGCTATCTATTACTAAACATTAAGGCAGCAGGCGGGAGAAGAATTACCTATTTATGTTTTCATTAGGAGTCACAGATTTATGCTGGTAATTTAGCTAGCTAATAGGCTCTTCACAAATTCTGGAAGAATTTTACAAAATGAATTTATTATGGTGCACAATCACCGTAATACATTGAAACTAGGATTTCATATAACCTGGTAACTGTCATGTCAGAATAAAAACATTATCCAGAGTATGTCATGGTTCTGGGTCTGTGAGCCAGTGTTGTGTGTATTTTAGTTTTATTTAATCGATTACTGTATTTTTCTCCATGTTTCCTGTCTTATTTTGAAAGAGTGTTGTGGTCTTTGGTCATTGTATTTAGTTTCACTTCCCAGTAGCGTCATTAGGTTCATGTGTATCAGCTGTGTCCTCGTGTGTTTTCATTACCCTAATCACCCTTGTGTGTATTTCGCCTGTGCTTTTCTGTTTAGTTATTGTCAGGTCGTCTGTCATCCCCCCCATAGTCACAGTCACGGTGTTTCTCAGTGTTTCTGTTCGTTTAGTTTTTATGTCTAACTCCTGCCACCAGGCAAATAAAGGCTCGCTTTTCATTAAAACCCAATCAGCATCTGCTTTTGGGTCTTATTTCCAAATACACCGGCGCACCCCGCCGCGACAGAGTAAAAACGAAGTGATGTTTGTGGGTTGCGTAAGAGGCTAAGCTAATGAGGCTAACCTGGCTACAGCCAGCCTAACAAAGAAAAGCACTGGGGGCAGGGCTAAGAGCTAGCTGTTTGTGCCAAAGTGTACTTTGTAACAGTACTCAGTAGAGCTTGGATGAAGCAGGCGAGCCATTCCCAGTATCTTCAGACCTTTATGCTAAATTGCTTGCTGTAGCTAATAGCTAACTCACAGACACAACAGTAGTATGAATCTGCTCGTGTCACTCACTTCCACCCCAAATGTTCGGAGATGAACAATAGTTTATGTATGTAGTTTACAATTAGCAGCCACTGCTGGACATACCAGTAATATTTCCTGTGCTTTCGTTGCCCCTTTCCTTTCCACAGACTGGCTGGACTGTTAAAGATGTTGCTTTATGATATCAAATGAAATAGTTGAGATTTTTCACAGCAGCCATTTGCAGCTGCCAGAATACAAAGTTACATGGTGTGGCTGCTCGGTGAAACACTGAGCGCTGCTTTTGATTGTAATGATACTGATTTTCAAACACAGCATCAGATGAAGGCAATTAAATCATTTGACAGATTGAAACCCACCAGTCCCCCAGGATCAAGACCAAGAACCGCAACCATACAATTCACCATGAAAATAATAAGTCCCACAGGCCGGGCTAGTCTGCGCACTGATTATGCACATACAAGTTTGTCAAGCCCCAAATAAAAAGTCATTCTGTGGTCGTGTTGGTTTAGCATGAGGTGCATAATGTGAGAAAACTTCTGACCAAGTTCATGAGCAGTCGTGAAAGCCGAGGGTAAGCCGTCATCCTCGATGACGGAGCAGCTCCTCTTCGGGTCGCACATGGTCCCAACATCAGCCATCCCCAGCGTATCGCAGGTCGTGGCTCCACAAAGATCCTGGTGACACAGAGACAAATGTGTGCTTCTTTATTCTCATTGGAAGCCTGAAAAATCAGATTGGACTCGGGCCATGTTCCAAACATGCTATGTGTGGCTGGGCCCTGAGCAACACATTGAACAGACCATGAAAGGAACTAATTCAAAGCATGTGGGAGTGTGGTTTGCTTATTCCCTGTTCTTAAAATATATTGAAGCAGAGGGTCGGGGGAGATGGGCTGCCACAGATTTCCTCTTTGTGTTTCTGTACAGAGGTAAGAATATACCTCCAGCGCAGCGCAGAGTGGAATAAATCCACAGGAATCTATCTGACTGTGTTCATCGCAAAGTCTGTTCCCATCTACTCTCTGCTTACATTCACCCATTCTTAATTTACAGAACAGTTCAAAGTAAATTGTTGGTTTTATGTGAACATCTGATGTTTTTATATTGATAAGAATCAGTCTGTTGTTTTATTTGTTGTCTGAGCACCTTTATTAAATATATATTTGTCCTGATATGTCCTGTTGTACCCTCTGTACAACATTTTAGAGAAAACCTGTAGTTTCGGAGCACCCAGATGCCACCAAATGCAGGTTTCCCCCCGAAATGCAGACAGTACTTTAACCTACACTTGATGTAAACTTCACAGCACTCCTTCAAAGTGGTATTCAGAGTAAAACTCCACAGTCTGCTGCACCAGAACTGAACACAGTCGTGTGCCTTTATGGTGGCTGCTGGTTCTAGAAAAGTAATTTGATTGAATTGCAAAAGTGTCATGATTGAAGTAAGTTGTACAGAGGAGTCGTCTGTACTCAAAACAAAACTTCAAGACAAAAACTTCAAGACAAAACTTCCAAAACCAGGATGATCCCCACACCTGTGCCCACATTTACAGCTGTGGTGTTATCTTCTAGCTATGCTGTTAATGTGGTTTGAGAACAAGGAGGACAGATCACTGGTGGTTTTGTCCAAACTGAAACATTTCAACAAGTGTTGGGTTGGTTTCCATGTGTGACACTGAGGGTCCCCAGAGGAGCTCTCCTTTGGATTTCAGTCGTCTCCTAAATCAGCACCAATGTGCAAAGATTCAACATCGAGTATCAGAGGTGTTTATGTTCCTTCCAGAAGAACACTGATGTGTTGCTTCATGAGGTGCTGGCCTTGCTGTAACCACCAGTGGATCAAATTTTGAAAATGGTCGTTGCTTTAATTTATGGCTGTGTTTATATAAAACTGGCGTTCCCATCAGCCTCAGGTGTATACTGCGCTTGTTGTTAACAAATGTCAGCGTTACAAAGTGATGAGTTATATAGTGTGGTTTTTCAAGCGATCGGCTGAAGGAAAAGGAAAGGCCCTTAAGGATTTGGAAAGCATCTTTCTCCCTCTGCCTCAGTGGGATGCAGCTGCTGAGCAGGATGCATCCAAACTTACAGCGGTGTCAGCGAGCATGTTGAAGTTAGCTAGCGAGACAGCCGACAGGTTGGACTGTGCATTTCGGAGTGATTTGCGTGAATCTTCGCGGGCTGATAATTGCGGTCTGGCATGTGCTTCCGATTTTGTGATAATGACACCTTTTGATGGCAGTGCTGCTTGTTCTTCTGGCTGCTCTCTGTAGGGGTCACCATGGTAGATCATATCCCAGCATCCTCCTCTCTCACACCAACCCTTTGCATGTCCTCCTTCACTATTTCTATAAAACTCTTCTTTTTCTTTTACTCAAAATGTGGAGCTTCCTTGCAGCTCTACAATCAACACGCTTTGTTGAACATACCTGCGATCCGTCCTCTGCACTTGTCCATCTCAGCTTTGCCTCTCTTTGCCTACAAACACTTCTGTCACACATCACAAAGTCTCACGAGCATAATGTAAACCTTCCCTTTACAAATCAACCCTGACACTCGCCCCACCGACTCCACCCTGCCAGCACTGCCTTACTTCTGCTTTCATCTTCTCTCCATAGCATTTCCCCATGCTATCTTCCATCTGCTTCCTTTTCTCACTACAGATTCCAGCGTCGTCCGCAAACATCATAATCCACAGAGATTCCTAGCTGACCTCATCCGTTAGCTGGTCTTGCTGCCAGCAAAGCGAGCCTCAGAGTCAGTAGTGTACCACAGTTCTGGCCCCTTGGCTGGGCCACCACCACCACAGCTCAGAAACCACACTAGCGAGGTTTCAACTCAAACTGTCACTCTGAGAGACATTACCAAGCTTGTTGCTGGTTATTTGTTGTGGCTATGGTGTCGTGGTTAACCACACTTACCTAATACAAACCTGATGGCGATAGAGCTAGCACAGCCAGAGCTACATTAGCCAATAGGCTAACACTCTCTGTGCAGTCTAACCAACGTGTCCACGCTAACACTGTTTATTTTTGATAACTTAGTAACATGACAAGTCACAGATTGTAATGTAACAACTCACTATGAACACTAAGTGACACTAACAAATACAAATAGACTGGTGAATGAGTACGACGTTTCCACTGCTTACGTCCACATTAGTCTGTGACTTTAGCTTAGAGCATCGCTGCACACGCTGCACCTGCTTGGTGTTCAACATTACAGCAAACTGTATTTTCCCACTGAACAACTTCTTGGAATAATGGCCACAATTCAACGATTATCAGTAATTTTGTAGCAAAGTTCTGTCACGAGGCTCACTGAAAAGGTTTCTTTGTGTCTCTGCTTCATTATGTCAAGTCAGGAATGATTTTGTGGCCAAGTGGCTTTCATGTACCTGTGTGTTCCAAGTAAATATGAAGACAGCTGAAAATGAACTTGTTAACCCAGTGTTGGCCCAGTAAGGCTGTAACACACACTGCCAACCATGTGTACTCCACACATCTTAGACTTCATAACCTATTGCATTATTTTTTCCAATGCAGCAGCTGGAGTCACTGTGCCCTACAAGGACAACAGCACTGGACCTGGACTTTCCTATATATAACAGTGTGATTAAGGGATGGTTCCCAACACTGGAACAATTTTTCATTCTTTTTGACGTAAATGTTTCTGTATGTTGCTACGTGTTAAGCAAAGGAGGCCGACGTGTATCAGACCGTCAGCCAAAGTGGACCTAATGGAAAAATGACCCCCGATAATGAGCAGGCATTGAAGAGGGAGAGACGGAGAAGTAAGAATCAGCCAATGTTTACAGCTCTGGTGACCACATGGGATTATCTGACAGCTGTGAACAGGCTGAACTCTTCAGACGGTGCCAACTTACATCAGCTTGAATAAATGAGGGAGTCGTTGGAATTCTAGCTGGATTCTTACAGAGTTTTTGATAGTATGAAGATGGCCACTACAGGCAGATAGTAATCCAGTTCTTATTCGGCTGAGGCAGATAGAGGTGAGGTCTTTCATGGAAAGAACTGGCTCAGCTGGTCTTTTCCACTGACGCACTGCAGCAGCCAACAGAAAAGGGGACTCGCAGAGCTGTGCAAGTCCTGGGATGTAGCTGCACCTATACTGAGCCTACTGATCACTAGTGATGGGTAAATGTGGCAGCTGTGCAGGAATCATAACAAGTCTCCACAGTGACACTGGCCATTTGTGTTATCATCACATCTTGATAACGATAGCCTGTGACACAGAGTCACAGACAAGCACTGTTGCCGCCACTACTGCTGCTGCTGAGGATTACTCTTAAGGTCTCTGGGAGTTTGCATCGTCGTCAGGCTTGCTCTACACTCTAACAATCAAACCTAGAAGCAACAAGTAAGCCACCTTTTAAAACTGGGGTGATAAACACGACAACCTTAATTAGCTGTGGTCGTGTGAAATGGGTGTTTGAAACCCTGCAATGCTGGAAAGTCAGTATCAAACTACTGGTTACAAACTCAGGGCCCCTAGTCTATTTATACCACCCACTAAAGACATACTAATCAAATAGTTATAAAAACACGAAACAACCACAGAAATGCAAAACAGCTCAAAAAAGCTGTGAAACAATTACAAGGAGGTGGAGAAACACTAAATCCCTGCAAAGAGACAGTTTCAAACAGCAATGCAAAGAAAAAAGACACAGAGACGTAGTGTCGAGATGAAGAGACGTGAAGTAAAAGCAAAACAAACAGAGACACGAAACGACCTCAAGCAATCAGCAACAACTGCAAAGGGGAGCAAAGTACTACGAAAGATACTACGAAACACAAACCCACATGATGCCCAAAAGAACAGCGATGAGGCCCAACAAAGACGTGTAAATGACTACAGAGATACAAACGACCCCAACAAAAACTCACTGTGTGACGTAAACAGACGCAAACATACAAAGAGACAATCAAAACATCAAACAACCTGAGACAGACACACAATGATTACATCAATGGTCTCAAACTTACATGAGCTGTGGGCCACTGCTGGCACTGTCGTCTCATTGGACGGACACTTTATGTTCAAGTAGTACAAAAACAAACAAATAAACAAGAAAACACCCACAAATATTTCCTAAAATGTTTTGTTTGTTTGTTTTTAAAATTTCAAATATTGTATAAAAAGAGCAAACTGCAAACGTGAACACAGATTTTAACTAACTGGATCCTTTCATTGAACACACACACTGGTGCTCTCTGTGCACACGTGGCAGCACTGCTGCTGTCGTTGTGTTCGTGTTTAACAAATCAAACTGCAGACATGAGTGTGAGTCTGTCACTGAGTAACACAGCCTCAGCGTGTTTGTGCTCTCTGCTCATGTCGCCTTCATGTTAAATCATTTTGGGCTTCTTAAAGAACTTATTTTAACATTGCACTCGACAACAAGGGACAAACTGCGTTATTTCTTCATGTCAGCAAGTAGGGCTGACGTGGTCCACAAGTGGCCCCCGGGCCACAGGTTTGAGACCCCTGGATGACACAATGCATCTACTTCAGCTACAGCTGTGTTTTAGTCTTGGTGTCTAAGTGAACAGGGGGCCCTGTATGTGTTTGTGCCCCAGACTCCAGGATCTGACCATCCATCCATGAGTGCAGTAGTTCTGTTCTCTGCAGCACCCACATCTCTAATGCAGCTCTGGCTCTTTGACCTACCTGTTTGGTGAACAGAATGGCTGTGTCCCAGTACTCGGGGTGCTTGTCACTGTGTTTATTTAACTTCTTCTGCCAGGAGCAGAAGTTGCGCAGAGTCAGAGCAGCATTACTGGAAACCTTCGGTCCCTTGTCATCGTCGTTTATCACCATGAAGCCCACCACCACTATGTTTATGGAGTTGAGGATGCTGGGGTGCTTGTAAAGCCTGGCTGCTACTGACATGAGGGTCAGAACGTAATGCTTTAGGCCATCCCCGTGAAATTTAGCCATAGATTCATCTGCCACAACCAGCACCTCCACAAACCTGGGGACGGCGGCGAACCTCTTAGACCTCCCCAAGGAATTGAGCACAGTCTCGGTCAAGCCGTCCGTCTCCAGTTCTCTCATGTACTTGTATCTCTCCAGGGAGACGGTGAAGTTGGTGTCAGGTGGAACTTCACACCTGCTGGTGAAGTTTCCAGCTGAGTGCGCTGGGCGTCTGCGGCGGCGAATGATATGCGTCCTGTCGAAGGAGTTTCCACGCACAGAAGCGGCCCCTGCGTCTTCAGTCTCGGTCTGGCTAATAAAATATTCCACGCCGTTATAGAAGAATCCCCCCTGCAGGCCTTTGCACAGGCTCAGCGCGGCAAAGGAGTCGGGGTCTGCGTTGACATAGCCGGAGTAGAAGCATTCCCTGAATTCAGAGCCTGCAAAGGTGTCGGGTGCTGAAACACTCCCAGCTGCAATGAAACTGGAATCTGGAGACAGATGGAGGTAAAAATCCTCTCTGAATGCACGAAGTCTAAACACGATCTCATCTTCATTCATCTGCTCGGCGCGCCGGTGCAAATACACTCCGGGCTTTTTCTGACTCAGGCGAACAGGTCTGCAGAAATCGACCTCCATGCAATGTGTCACCTTCAAATAAAGCAAGAACTGCGTAAAAAGAACGAAAGAACTGCTCGGCATCGCCATCTCTGCTCCCACTCGGGACAGTCCGCCGTTCAAGAAGTTGTGCGCAATGGCACCAAGCTCAGCCCATGCGTCTTTTAAAAGCCTATGCACTCGCGCGTCCTCCCTGCTGCTTTCCCATCTTGCACCGTTTCCTGTCTGCACGCGAACTTCTCTGAGCTGCTCAGTTTTAAAGTCGCGCTAAACTCGAGCATCGCTGTCAAACAGAAATCTGAGTGCGTGTGCAGGACGGAGCTCATTGGCCAGGCTGCGCGCTTTGTGCTGCAGAGCGCAGCCACTTGTAGCTCTCCAAATATTATTGTTGCCGTACAGCATGAGCGACATGAGCATCATCACCACGCAGTCTGCTCAGACAACTCTGAATCAGACATGTTTCAGAAGAGCACACAGAGCATCACTTGATCAGAAATAGATACACTGATAAACGTTGGTCATGAATTTCAATCTCATCAAAACATCAAGCAGAATCATTTACATGATATCATTGGATTAGGTAATAACGTGTATGTCACTTTAATGTTGCAGCTGGAGGTGATTTGAGTGACTTCAGCACTGCTGGATCAGTACAAGGGCATTAAATCTGTAATTTAATAAAGTACAGCAGTGAATGTACAAAGTTGGGGGTAGGGAGGATGGGCTCCAGCAAAAAAGGATGAAAAACGTATCTAACAGAGATCGATTGATTTGGGAACAAGACCAAAACCCTCCTAGAATCAAGTGTTGCCACTGAGGAGGCCATCATGACAGTAACGACTCTAATATTATTGAATGGTCAACATTACAGAGTACCACACGTCTCCAGCTTCTACTAAAGAAAACGGGGAACAAGTGAAAACAGAAACGTGATTTTTGGGCAAACAGCGACACCTAGTGTCTAACGAAGAGTGAGCACAAACGCTCGGTCCTTGTGCTTTGGCGCCATCTGCTGGTACATGTCGTGATCTGTACATCTGTTTGGGGTGCAGGAATTTTTTGGCATTTGTTTTTGATTATTTGATGAGTTTAACATTCAGTTCAAATGCAGTTTTTTATTCACTGTGTGTAAACAATCTTGCTTTATTTTAGTATTTAAAAAGAAGCTTCTTCAAACGTCACATATTGGAGATATGAGAAGAATAACGTTCATCCAAAATCATCACTAACGCGATTAGACGTTTCCCAGTGTTCGGGGTCAGTTCCAAGAAAACTCGGCGCCTTTCTTCGTCTTGCTCTTTTGTGCGGAGGATGAAGCAGGCCGGATTTGGAGAGGGGCGGGGTGGGGGGCTCCGGGCCCTGTGGGGGCCTGCCACTCACACACCTCCGAAATAACTCGCGTAGCGGACTCCCAGCTATGCGTAGTATAGATGTCCTGTCGCTGCCATACAGCACGCTGGGTTAATAATAGGAGCGCGGTTGTCAAGCTGTTTCAGAAGGGGGGAGTGTCGGCCCATTCTTATTGGACCCGTTTTATCCTCGAGTTTCTCATGAAGTGTGAGTGGGAGGAGAATTTCCAGCAACGGAGGATATCAAAAATAAGCCCCCTCGTGTCCAGAGAAGAAGGGAAAGTATAAATACCCCCGATATGTCCAGACTGCAGCGGTGCTGGTGAGCGGCAGAACAGGGAATGATAGCTGGTCGAAGCTGAGTGGGACTGGGAGCTCACTTTCATTTCAGTAGAGACGTTATTGCGACTGCAGAAGAGAAAGAACATCATCTTTGTTAGAGTCTTTATTTTTGATCCACTCTTCAGCGCGTTTCTGTCTGCAGACGATGTGTGCCACTGCGTGTTTGCTCTTTTCGCTCCTGTGCGTGGTCAACGCGGCACTTGCCTCTTCGTTTGAATCAGAGGATGTTGTACCTGTTCGGATAAACGCAAGAACCAGCGGGCGCTTCTGGAAGAGAAGCGAGGAGCAGCCGAGGTTTGTCCTCAGTGCGTTTGGCAAAGACTTTACTCTAAACCTCGTCCCGGACACCAGCTTCATCGCGCCTTCCTTCACCATCCAGCGCGTCAAAGCCAGAGACGTTGAAACTTTACGCAGCGCTCCAGGTGCCCGAGCCGTCCCCCAGAAGCTTATGAACAGGTCAGAGGAGAGCGAGGGCCACCTGAGGAGCTGCTTTTACTCCGGGAACGTGGATCAAGATCAGAACTCACTCGTGGCTGTCAGTCTGTGCTCGGGCATCTTTGGCTCCTTTGTAACGGAGGGCAAAGAGTATTTGATTGAGCCCAAACTCCACGGCGGCCCGGGGCCAGCCTCTGCCGAGGAGCCGCACGTCATCAGGAGGAGAACATTCAACGACAGCAACGGTGTTTCCCTCCCGTCTGATCACGCGGCCGTGGAGCAGCACAATGGGGAAAGTTTTACGCACGGCGACGGTGACGCAAGGAGGGAACCACGCCGGAGACGCTTTGTCTCCGCGCCACGGTTCATAGAGACCCTGGTGGTAGCAGACTCAACCATGACCCACTTCTATGGAGATGAAATAAAGGTCAGACGCCATGAACTCATTCTTTCCTGCACGCACACACTTACTCGGCGCCCAAACAAAGCTTTCTTTAATTTCTTGGCTTAGACTCTTCCATAAACAGGCCGCTGTTGTAGACGTCATTCCATTACCCCCCCCCCCCCCCTTTTTTTTTATTTTCCCATCCTGTCTGCAAAGTCAGGATTCACACACTCGAAAATATAAAGGCAGGCATATGTTTTTCTCTCCGGCTGCATAAAACATGTTTTGTCAGTGAGGGACCTTGGGCGGAAATCGATGAGCTCCCTGTTTTTCACAGAAAGATGTCAGGCCAAAGAAATGCAAGAAATGCTAGAGCACATTCCTAGGGACTAGGTCACCATTTGGCAGCAAAGCCTCAGCATCACCAGGAAGACTCACAGCGCTTTTCCATTCTGTCTTTACTCCGTGATTCTTTAAATCAGCCCTTCTCTCCCGCATAAAACCTTCAGTGTTTAAAGTGCACTAAATGTTTATTACGTCCTCCTTCCAATCTAAAATCAGTCCTGGTTCCAAACAAAGCTGAACCAGTAATAAGTAGGACTGTGCCAAAGTCTGCACCAGCCAAATTCTAATCTGTTTGTGTTTAAGTCACTCCTCAGCTGCCAAAGTCTCCATAGTATTCCCCAGGCAACCAGACACAAGGTGAGGAGAAAGGTTGCACTGATAAACTTGGCTCACAGTGGATTTTCCATCCCAACTCACACATTCCTTTATTTCTATGCAGTTTTCTACAAATAGGGGCCGTTTCAGTGATTTGGTTTCCGCAGGCAAAAATCAACATGTGGTTCCGTGGGTGTGCTCACAGCACATGTGGAAAAACTTTCAATGTGGGACTATCAACCCACCCTAGAAAAAATGATTTCACTGAGAATACACATCACGGCAAAGCCGCTCACACTGTCTGTGATTTGGCAGCTCTGAAACACGGTGACACAGCAGCTCAGTGGAAATCCCTGACGCGTCTCCTTTAATGATAATAATAATTCCAGGCAAAGCACTTTACAATTCCACTATTCATTCACACACTGGTGGAGGCAGCTACAGTTGTAGCCATATTGCGCCATCGGCCCCTCTGGCCAACACCGGTAGGGTAAAGTGTCTTGCCCAAAGGGCACAACGACCAGGACAGAGAGAGCAGGGGGATCGAACCGGTTACAGATGAGCTTCCCGATCCCCTGAGCCACAGTTGCCCCATGATTGTGTCATGGGACAAGTAACTTTGGGGAAAATGATTTCAGGCCACAGGTGCAAATACATGTCGGTTTGTCTGCCTACAGCTCTGGCCATCTTGTATGATGTTGGCATCCGTTCCTTTTCTTTGTTTGCTGCAGCAGTAACATACAGTCCAGGACAGCTCCACATATCAGCCAGTTTAATTTCCATTGTAGAACACACATGTGCTCAGTGAGTAGTACTTCATAGTGTTTATGCTTTTATTTTTGTGCAATTACTGCATTTGGAAAAAGTCTCTTTTCCATTTGAAGGCATCAAACGAGGCTCGGCACGTTAGAGCCGAGCTAACCAACACACTGACCCCTCTACACGATTACACATGCACATCTAGTAAGTAAGAAAAGGCAAAAATGTGTTTGCAATCTGTTCAAAATTTTATAATGAAGCTTGTCCCGCAGACACAAAACATCATTAAAGTCTCCTGGAGTAATATACCGCACACACGCACACGCTTTCTTGTCAAGATTTCATAAAAAAATTCTCATTACCATCACGTGTATGTTTATTATAATCCCACACTTGTGAGGGACAGCCAGCCTGGCTCCAAACACATCTGTAGGCTGAATCATAAATATCCTCTCCTCCACAGCACTACATCCTCACCCTCATGTCCATGGCCGCCCAGCTTTATAAGCACCCCAGCATAAAGAACTCTGTGAACATGGTGGTGGTGGAGATGCTGGTGGTGGAAGATGAGGAAATTGGACCGGAGGTCTCCAGCAATGGAGGTGTGGCTCTGAGAAACTTCTGCTCCTGGCAGCAGCGCTTCAATCCACCAAGCCAGAGGCATCCCGAGCACTACGACACTGCCATGCTGTTCACTAGAGAGGTGAGGAACCAGCAGACGAGCATACATCTGATTTTGTTATTTTTCTCATTTTTTGTTTTATTTGAAGCTGTTTAGGTCTTTGAAATAAAACACAGCATCATCTGCAAATAAGGCTTTAAACATTTATCTTTTAAACAAGATGAACATCTTAACAAGAAGTCATTAACTACACTATTTATAGCTTTTAACTGCACAAGTTCAGAGAAATGCCATCATTATCCCTGAATAAAGGCATTGTTTAATATCGTGCAATTGAAATTCTAAGATCGCGCGACGACATCTGGACTGTGCAAACGAGTACTCAGCCATTTAGTAACTGAGACACAATTAAAACCTACAGGCAAAATTAAGAGTTACTGTGAAGTGTTCATTAAGTCATAATTTGCAAACGGCAGTGGCCTGAGAACTGATCCTTGAGGAACACCGGAGTATTTCAGGTTTCATTGAAAGGTTTAACAATGGGAAGTGATTTAGTCATGAAGCAAAAATGTAAATGCCATCCATCCATTCGCTTCCGCTGATCCTTTTCAGGGTCGCGGGAGCCTATCCCAGCTGTCATAGGGCGAGAGGCGGGGTACACCCTGGACAGGTCGCCAGTATGTCAGGGCCAACACACAGGGACAGACAACCATTCACACTCACATTCACTCGCACATTCACACCTAGTGGCAATTTGGATTATCCAATTAACCTATCCCCACAAGCTGCATGTCTTTGGACGGTGGGAGGAAGCCGGAGTACCCGGAGGGAACCCACGCAAACACGGGGAGAACATGCACACTCGACACAGAAAGACCCCGGCCTGATGGTGGAATTGAACTCAGGACCTTCTTGCTGTGCGGCAACAGTGCTAACCACCGTGCCACCGTGCTGCCCAAAATGTAAATGCTAACAAATAAATTCTATTTTTTTAATGTTTTATTGAACAAATCCCTGTGTGTCCTGTAAAAGGTACATGTATTTCTCTCACTGCTGAAGGTGGATTCTCATGTTCACATAAACTCAATGTGTGCCACCTGCTAGCAACCAAAGCAATAAAGGAAGTTAAAGAAGGAGAATTAATGTATGATTCTCTAAAACAGAGCTAAGGCTAATGCTTTTAAAGGGGATTTATTACAGCTACGTTATATTATTAAAGCAGTTCTTTACGTCGTAATGGGACTCTGTGCGACGCTTTTTCACCGACTAAATGAACTACAAGTTTATGGCAGCCATCCCAGCGACCCTCTCCCTCCTTTTAAGCCAAGTTTCTTCTGATTGGCTGCTCTTCATAAATAAAACCCACCAAGTGGGTGGGGCTTGTACACTCACAGCAACAGATGGTAACAGAGATGAGTGTATTAGGGATCTCTGCTCACAGTGACATCATACAGATCCAAAAGTAGAAAAAAAATAGTTTGAAGTAAGAAAGTCAGATTTGACCTCACACGGATTATTTGTTACTATTTGAAACGTTCATCATGTTTAATGTTAGGATCCTCTGAAGTAACACGTGTGTGATACAAAGTAGGTTGTGTGCCCTCAGCTGGACGTGTTTAGCAGTTCATGCAGTGTGTGTGTGTGTGTGCGTGCTAGTAAAAAACACCTTGACACAGAGTCAGTCACCACGATAGGTTACAGCAGTCAAGCTTTTTCTTCAAAGTGCGGTTTTGCCGTGCTTCACGGAGGATGGACGGTCCTCTCACCATCACGTTCTGGCAGATTTAGTTTCCCGTTCAGAAGACAACCAGCAAGAATGAGTCCGAAAATAATCTCTGGTGGAATTCAGTGCCCCGCCAGCTGTGGGAGCATAACGCGGTTTCACAGGCAGCAAAGCCAACCGCCCAGCAATTATCTAAGCCAAAGTGCCACACAGTGGCACAGGTGCGCTTTAGAGCAGCTGTAGTGACACTTGGAGGTCTCCCAGCTGAAACAGCGCCTCGCTTTAAACCAACCGTTGTCATGCGTTATTTTTTTAACAACCCATAGAAAAGAAAAACTTTCGAGCTGTCAATTAAAGATGCTGAAACCAGACTGCAGAGATGGAATAATCTTTTCCAAGCTGGGGAAATGTCAAAGCAAAGCAAACAAACTGTTCTTTATGGATGCTTCGACAGGAAATAAGTTCACAAGTCCTCGGGGTTTGAGTTGCGATTGGCTTGTTCTGCTGCATTTGGCTGCCTTCTTCCATCTGGTATGTGCGTGTTGACAAGGTGTTAGCAGACAATACATTAGGCGAGGAACTTCTCTATTATTACATTTTTATAGCTAAGTGCCCTGGTTTGCTGCTCGATTTGATGACAGGCTTGGCATTTATCCGCCTACAGAATGACGTTAGCGTGTAAATCTGACCCCGGCTCTGAGAAATAATGGAGAGAACATATGGCTTTGTGCTGTCTTGTGCTGGATTGTTGAAGCGACTTTTCTCTGGGGGAAACCATCATTCACGCCAACCCGGGTTTCTGTTTGTTTTTCCATTTCCGCAGAAATACGCTTTGAAATGCAGAGGACAGAAGGCTCCTCGTGGATGAGCTAACTTTAGTGCCCCTACAAACGGTCGAGCTTTAGTATGTGGCCTGCTCGGGGTTGCAAATGCGTGCTGTGCAAGCCGCAGTCAAAAGAGAAGACTGACGCTGCGTAAAACGCAAAGCTCGCGGCGGGTTGCATGCATTGGAAACATGTCACTCGTGCATCTTTGCGGTCTCACCGCGTGTGTGTTTGTACAACATTGCGGTTTGAGCTCTGACCCATACGTCGAGTCTTGCATCTGCATGAAAGGCATGGTTTGCTGTTGTGGAATAAGGTGAGCAAACACAGACTGAGCTGCACTCAGTCCCTGTTTCCAAGTCCAGATGTCTTTCTAATCACAGAAGGTCCTGCCTCGTGTTTTTTAGAGAAGGCGAGGCCGTGGATGCATCTGTCCATGCTACACAGAAATAAGGAAAGATGTCTGATATAACACACGGTCACTTCTCCCAGAGCTGCGGATATTTATTTGCTTTTGCTTAATGATGGAAACACTGAGTAACATGCTTTTGCTTGTTTTAATAGATGGTGAAGGTTATATAACAGTCATCAAGGGTTGCTAATATATTTACTGTATTTGACAGAATAATGGCTTTAAGTCTTTAACAGTCCAGCCTGCAGTGCCATATATCCACAAGCTATCACGCAAATATTTGGGATGTATAAAATATTCGGACGTTGCCTGTTTCAGTTTGAATCTTTCAATTTAGTTTGAGTGAAACGCAGTTTTAGCAGCAGTGCAGCTGTCCCATTACTTCCCTCCAGTGTATACTGGTTCTTGTCACATACTGTACATAGCGCTCCAACTTTATGCAAAGCTGCACTCGCTGAGTTAATATGCAGCTAGCCACCAAACTATATCCACACAGGAGGTGGTTGTAACACCTCAGGCTGCTACTGAGTGTGCATGAAAACTAGTCAGAGTCCAAGCAGGTCAACACAATCAGGCTTTTTACTGCACAGAGGACGAAACTCGGTTCCCAGCTCCACGTCACACTCACGCTTTGTAACAATCTTAAAATTGCTGCTTCGTTTACTTTGGCATAATGCACATTATATAGAGATCTCTGTACATACCTTTACTGTAAGAGGACTGATTGTGCTAGCTTCACTCTCCAGAGGCTCATTCTAAAAACCGAATATTGTAACAAGCAGCCACTGATGAAAAGTTGAACCAGTGATTAATTATAAACAGACTAGAATAAATAAGCAATTTAGCAAAAACGAAAAAGTTGGTTCAAAGTAGAACGGAAAGTTTAAAGTGACCAAACAGCTGACCTAGAAACGAAAGGCAACTGTGCTCACGGGACACTTTGTTTGAATTTGGACCCTTTTTGTCTGTTTTAATTCTTCGTGGCACAAACACGAAACGTTCCTGGAAACATTCCTCAGCGATTTTGTTGTTACTGACACAATAACATCACACAAGTGCTGCAGGTTTGTCTGCTACACTTCCGTGATGTGAGTCTGCGATTCGAGAACATGCCAAAGGTACAGTGAACTCATTGTTGTGTTCAACAAAGCAGTTTGATATAACTGAAGCTTTGTGGTGTGCCGTCATCAGAAGACGTGCACATAAAGGGCTGCACGTGGTCAGAAAAATACCCAGGTCATTAATGCTCACCGGTCCGGTGATGTAATAGGACAAACTGCTAACACAAGGCAGGACGGATCCATTCTTCCATGTTGTTTACATCAAATTCTGAACGTTGCAGCAGAAACCGGAGTGGCACCGAGCGTCCTTTTTATTCTTTCTTCCTGCTGGAGTTTGAAGTTTATGGAGCTTCACTGAATTCCAGCTTTATCTGGAGAACCCGTTCCCCTCCTGTATTTGAAAAGCCCAGAAGGAGAAGCCACCAAAGTGAAACTACGAACATGTAATCGTGGAGAAACAAAGTAGCTCTTTTTTTCAGTTTATTCAAATCTGACATTTTTGTTCTGTGTTTGTGTTCCAGAACATCTGCGGTCAGAAGAGCTGCGACACGCTGGGCGTGGCCGATGTCGGGACGATGTGCGATCCCAAGAGAAGCTGCTCGGTTATCGAGGACAACGGCCTGCAAGCTGCCTTCACAGCTGCACACGAGCTCGGTGAGGTCGCATTGGGGGGGCTGACGCGATCCTCGGCTTTATGGAAAAGCTTCTTAGATCGAGTTTTCAGTCATTCCTAAACACTCAAGCACCTTCAAAAACTGTCACCTCCTGCAGGTCATGTGTTGAGCATGCCTCATGATGACTCCAAGACGTGTGAGAGACTCTTTGGGGATTTGGGAGGTCATCACCTGATGGCGCCTGTGTTCGTCAGCCTCAACAAAACCATGCCTTGGTCGCCCTGCAGCGCGCTCTACGTTACCGAATTCTTTGACAACGGGCACGGTGAGGCACACTGCAGCTTGTTGCTCTACAGCAGACATTAATGTCTTGTGCCAGTGTGGCTGCCTGCCACGCTGTGACTCTGTTATTAGGGCTGACTCAGAGATGTATAAAACATACGCTTCCTCTCATCCTCTCGTGAACCGAGGCTTTCCTGCTTAAACGTGCCGCTCCCCTTAAATTACGGGTTGGACGCTCAATTTATTTCGCCCGAGGTTTCCACATCCTGCTCTCTTTCTTTTGCCTTACCTCTGTTGCTCCCTCTCCCCCTGCCTTGTTGTGCATCTTGTATTGTTTGTATCCTTGCTAGATCTGTCAGTGAACCTTCTTTTCCACTGAGTCATAATATGGACTTCTTCCTGTTCCCCACCTCCTCGGCCAAAAGCAACAGCTGGTGTCAGCAAAATATGTTCTTTATCAGTTGGAAAATGTTTCCAACAAAAACTCATGTGGCTGAGAATGTTCATTCCAAACCGCAGATGTCATTGACAGCTCCAGACAAAAGCTTATTGAATGCAATAAAGATCATTAGAGGAATAATGGAAAACAATCAGATTTGGATTACCTGTCAGACGTCCAGATTCAGAGCATTAGGCTGCCTATAAACATGCACTACATCAGTTAAAGTGAAATTATTCCGTTTTATAGTCAGGACACAGCTTGCACTGAATACTTTCCCACTGTTGTCATGCCACACGCAGCATATTTACGATTGTCACTGTGCCGCGAGAACCACAGTCTCCACAAACCCCGATATAATCGGCCTCATACGGACTTGTTTTGTGCTGTAACCACAGGGGACTGCCTGCTCGATGTCCCAGAGAGCGCCATGCCTCTACCAAAGGAGCTGCCAGGCTCCAAGTACAGCGTGGACCAGCAGTGCCAGCAGATTTTTGGAGAGGAGTTTGTCCACTGCCCCAACACCTCCGACAGCGATATCTGCAGCCAGCTGTGGTGTCAGGAGGTGGGGACGCTGGAATGCTCTACCAAGAAGAGCCTGCCCTGGGCTGATGGCACCCCCTGCAGTGCCAATGGAAGCTGCCTTCATGGCGTCTGCGTGCCAGTCTATGAGGCGATGAAGCCACTGGTAAGCCCGAGTCTTTTTCCCTGTTTTTTAAAAGACACCTTACTAAGTTACATTTGATGGCAGTAAAATCCTTTGCTTTCATGAACAGGGACCGGAAGTATCTCAGCTACCAGCTATGAACACCAGCATTAGCTCACGGTATCAGCTGTGTAATTCTCACTACTGAGTCAGTGCCCCTCCCACACGACCTCTTTTATTTTAAAGTTTGACCTTTTTATTGTATTATTGGTCAAATATTGGAAGTATTGCTAGCAGGAATTTTATCTCACAACACAAATACTGCATCCAAACTTGCCGACTTAGCAGCTCTTATTGAGTGCTCACACATGATCAGTGTGTACATTGAAAGATATGCTTGCAGAGTACTGTGGAGAAGCCTTAGAAATAAGTTCACCGTGACACACAACTAAGAAAGGGACACAGTTTGTAGGTAGATGTGCAGAAATGCACCTCCTGCATGCCTGTTTCACATCAGTGCACCTGCTGCCTTTGTGCCGCCGTGCTAGTGAGCCTGATTTTTGTTTTTTCCTCGTCAGTCGGTAAAAAACAAAAAGTGAGGCTGACGTTTGTTCATTCAGCTGTTTCCCAACACATGAGCCACACCATCCTTGTAAGGCCATGAGGTGATTAGGCTTGTAGTGGCCATGGCGACAACATAAGGTCACGATTGCTTTTGGAAGAAAAGAAATATCAGTGCAGCTTTGAGACCAAAGATTTTCACACGAGGGTCAGAATTAGGGCTGGGTACCGCCACTGATTTCTAGAATCGATTCAATTCGATTTGAATCTGGGAAATTTTGCCTCACACAGTCAGAAATATTATAATTCAGATCTGTACATTTACATATTTTTGTATCTATAAGAAGGAAGCTGACACTTTCCAGACTTTATCAAAGGTGTGAGCATCACAGCGAGGCCTTTGTGTCAAAGTAGCTGAAGATAAAACAGAAACACATGAAGGAGATTTTCCTGTTCTGGGATTTTATAAAAATATTCTGCAGTAGATCAAAAACAAATGAAAATCATTAACCAGCATATGAACATCACCTCTGATGTTACAGCAGTTTTATTAGAGACACGGCGTTTTGCATTTTGCATAATTTTAAAAAGTTTACATTTGTTTAGAAGCCTGTTGAACGGCAGAAATGAGGTTTTCTTTTCGGAAGTAAGTAAAAGAAAAAAAACAGCGGCTGACAGCCTGTAAACAACGGCAGACTTGTGCGTAACAAGCAAGCGAATAATGAAGAAAACAGATTTTTAGACGGGAAACTGTTCGAGAGAGAGAGAGAGAGAGAGAGAGAGCTGTGCATGAAGTGAGATTTTATCCTGGTGGAAGCAAAACAGTAAAAGTCAGAGTGAATCCATGACGATGTTTATGTGAAGCGTAGTTTGGATCTTCTTTGGCTGCTGGTTCGGTCAATATTGTTTGGAGAGAGATCAAACTAACAGCTTTAGAATCAGTGAAAAAAGGGCGTGAACACAAAGCTCGACCCGCCGACACATCAGAGTCAGCGAGCTGTCGGCTTTCAGCCCCGACCGTGCCCGTGCCGTCGGTGAGAAAGTCACATCTCACTGATTCTGATCCGCGGGTCCGAGCTTTGTGTTCACGTCTCTGTGCAGAGTCTGTGCTCCTGCTCTCATTTACTGTTTTAGCTGTTTGGTGGTTGTTGAAATTTTGTGAGGTTTAACCTGAGATTCTAGCGTTTTGGGCAAAATACATTTATATAAAAAAATCGATTCAGGAATTTAATGAATCGATATCACGTTATCCAAGCCGGAATCCATTTTAATCGATGAATCGATTATTAAAACCCAGCCTAGTCAAAATCCTTGGTTTTCCAAGCTTTTTTCTGAAGCACGTGTTTTTTCAGTAACCCTTACAGTCTTTGGACCCTGTTCCCATCTTCTTGCATGTTGCATGCTGACGTTGTTTATTTCACTGGCTCACCACCAAAGAATGTTCACAGTGTCTGATGAGTCACTTCCTTTCAACAGAGTAATCAGGTTTGTAGTCATAAAGCTCTAATGAGGCCGGCATCCTCAGCACATTTTGGAGGTTTTGCTCATGCTGCGTTAGATAAGCTGTGGATAATGCACGAGTTGTCTCACAGTTTATTCTTAATCTGATGTTCCAATGAACATAAATGCACTAACTGCATGTCTTTGGCGTGTGGGCGGAAGCTGGAATACCCACAGAGAGCCCACGCAAATATGGTAAGAACCATCAAGCTCCGCCCCAAACTGTGGATTCAAACCCACAATGATAGCAGAGAGATGACAGCAGATAGCAAAGCTAATACGCTAACAACAGACAAGTGATGAGAGTCAGCAAGGCCAAAATATTCCCTGTGGTGGAGAATCTCACTGCTTCCATAATACAAAACTCTGCATGTTTGTACAAAGTGTTGCATTAGCTGAGACCTGACTCGTTTTCATAAATGCTGCCATTTCAAGTTGAAGTACAGACATTAAAGGGCTCAGAGAACGCATTATAAACTGAGCTGTGTCTGACTTTGGCGAGTTGAAATGCAGATCCTTCACGATACCTTTTTAGATTTCCTCAAAGAACATCTCAGCATCTTATTTAAGGTCGGTCGCCTTGATACCTTCTCCTTGTGTTCTGAATACACATCTGTTTATGAATCCAGACATGCTGGCCGTTGGGATGTGGTTCAAGCTTATAAAACTTCTGGAAAGAACAACCTTGCTAGCAAACACACATGCACACGCGCACATACTCACTCAACGTACAAACTTGGAGCATGGCAGGTTCTACTAGCAGTGAGTGACACATGTGGCAGGAATGTGGGTAGAGTCAGACAGCAGGCGCGTGCCGAACTTCAACACAGATTTAGCCTCGAGTCGCGGCATGCCAACACGCTGTGCGGCCTCAAACCCAGAAGCCCAGACTGTGGTTTAGGCTGCACAGCTGACATTGCCTTTGGCTCAGAGCACTAACCAACTACTCTGCTCTTTTTTTCCTGTGTGTTTTACCGCAGATGGTTGTGGACGGCGGCTGGAGCTCGTGGGGACCGTGGCAGCAGTGCTCTAGGACGTGTGGAGGTGGGGTGGAGTTCTCCTACAGGGAGTGCACTAACCCAGTGCCTCAGAATGGAGGGAAGTACTGTGAAGGGCAGAGGGTCCAGTACCAGTCCTGCAACATACAGCCATGTGACAACAATGAAGGTAAGGGTCAACGTAATACAGCTCTCAGCTTTCAAATGAACAAAGAAACAGCTTCTTATATCGCTTGTTCCCAACAAATGTTTGTCCCACATCTGCACTTTCCATTGTCCTACATTTGGCCTTGACTGGCAGCATTGACCCGGGGTGAGTCTGGCTTCCACAGACCTACTGTAGATCCGCTTTATGCAGGCCAGATGTTAGGTGTGTTGGCATATTTGGGCGAGGGTTGGCCCCACCGCACGTTGACCCCACCTTATGATGTTTTGGCCACAGTTTCCAAACCCAACCCTCACCATAAGCCACAGGAACATTAGGCCACAGGATGTGATCCCCGAGTGCCTCTGCCAAAGCCCAAGATCTACATCGCAACCTTAAGAAAAACTCTCTAAACCTGCTCTGAAATGTGCTGTGTTCTTCCCCAGGCTCCACCGTGTCTTTAGAAATGAAAATTAAGCTTTGCAACAGATGGACATTTTTATGAAGAAAAAAACAAAACAAAAAACTATGTACCAGCTCGTGTTCAAACCACTCCACAAACTCTGGAAGAAACTGTGTAATTTAAACACATTAAGCTTGGTTCTATCTAGAACCTCTTTTCTGCCAAAGTGCTGCCAGTGTTGTTGACCACACTGCAAATCATGAGCAGGAGAACAAAACAGGTGCTTATAGACATCTACCGACCACTGATGTCAGCAGATCCAACTTTGTAGTTTTGCAGTTTTGACTTGTTCCAGCTTTTTGCGACATTCAACTGTCTTTTCTCTACAGAGTTGTAGATAAAAGACAATTCATTGTAGATAATGAGCGGGGACAGCAGAGCAGGCTTGGATTAAAACTTGTGATATTCCGACTTGAGCAGCAGAGCTCGGTTGGGGCAGGGGTAACACAGGGATGGAAACAAGTGACGAGCTGGAAGCTAAAAGTCTGACGCTGCAGACATTACAGATGGAGCTGCAGGCGAGAGGAGACGAGGGTCGGGATTCTGTAACGAGTAACAACAAAATAAGAAGTTGCATAAGCACGCAGCAGGCTGGTGGTGGCAGAGTTGGATATTTGTAGAGAGCTTGATTGTTGTGATGAGGCACAGCTGGCACAGATCTGCTCGGACTCTAGAACAGCTGTTTGCACTCAGATGATCACAGGCCGACAGGGAGACGGCACTGGAGGCAACAGGGGGACGCTCAATCGAAAAACAGCATTTTCTAGACTGACCCACAGCCTGCATATAAAAGACAGATGTAGGTGCTGTGATTTGAGCCATCTTGTAAGCAGGGATGGGGGGATGGGAGTGCGGAAATGACCACCCATGCAGCAGGGACATGTCAGCGACACTAGTGTGGACACTAATTTACAAATTAAGACTCATGTTGTAGACATGAAACTAAAGACTCCAATGAAACATCTTCACTGAGGGCAGACCAGAGGAGTCACTAATGTATCACTGTAACCAATAAAAGAACTGCAAAAACACACCATATGGCCACGCCTCCTAATCTTTGAGTCAGAGTGTTTTACAGTCACGCACTGAACTGTGTGGCCTGCCTTTAGAAACATTAGCAGAAGAATGGGTCGTTGTAAAGAGCTCGCTGAATTCCAGTGTGGTGCTGTAACAGGATGGCACCACTGCAACAAGTCAGTTCATGAAATGTCCTCCCTTCTAGATATCATGAGATTCACTGTGAGCGTGAATATTGCAAAGGGGAAGCTTGTAGAAATCTCCCCAACTCGGCCGTGAAGCATCCTCCATCGCCACAAAAACTGCACGCTTCAAGCATGGCTGAGCTCCTGTAGGTGCGATGTGCAGCTGGCCCAGTACGTTTGTCCATATAGTGTTTTCTAATCAGGTTTTATGTTTTGATGCTACATAATTAATTGTTGTCCACCAGCCTGATCCAGACTCTGCTGGTGTTCATCTATTTTTCTGCGTTGCTCTAATGAATATAAACATACAGTTGATCAGGTGTTCGGATTATACAAATAATATTGTTTTGGTAGAGTATCTTAATTTATTGTTTCTTCATGTTAGGTAAAAGTTTCAGGGAGGAGCAGTGTGAGAAGTACAGCAGCCCCAACTACCTGGACCACAACGGGAACGTGAAACAGTGGATACCAAAGTACGCTGGTGTTTCTCCCAGAGACAGGTGCAAGCTGTTCTGCAGGGCCCGGGGCAGCAGTGAATTCAAGGTGTTTGAATCCAAGGTACAATAACGTCACTCGACAGCAAATCTCAATGAAAGGAAAGCCAGTAGTCTGAAGCACTGGTTCAGTTTTTTAAATCAGAATAGTGGTTTTAGAAAAGCGTCACTCATTCCTGAAGTCCCAGCTCTGCTTCATAGCCAGTGTCATAACCAGCTCCAACATCATGACCGTGACCTCCATCCACTGATGAACACCCTGACATGATGTTGAACTGTATTCAAAATATAGTTGAATGGGACATGTGTAGTGACCCACCGATGCTTGCTCCATCCCTGCAGGTGATTGACGGGACCCCCTGTGGCCCTGACACCACATCTGTGTGTGTCCAAGGACAGTGTGTGAAGGCAGGCTGCGACCAGGTGATAGGATCCAACAAGAGAGTGGACAAGTGTGGAGTGTGTGGAGGAAGTGGGCTGACCTGTAGAAAGATCACAGGCTCGAGCAACAAAGCAACGTAAGCCGATCAGATCAACGATAATGCAACCGTTCTCCGACTTGTATCCCCATGTGATGTCTGTGTTGTATGTGTAAGGTCGGGGGGCGGGTTCATTCCACTGCAGGGCGACCTGCCACTACATGTGGCGAATAAACTTTGAACTTGAACGTGATAATAAAAATGATAAAGCACTAAAAGGCTTAGACAAATATATTGATGTCTTTCCTTCTACTGTAGTTAATTAGTAGATTAATTGATTGTGTTGTTAGATCATATTTCGCCCACTATAATACAAATCTTTTTTTAAATTCTACTTGCTTATGTTGTACTTGAGGCCCATTCACAAGAATTTATTCACCCCAAATATCAATTTAGGTCCTTCATAACGTTTGGCCCAGCCATTTGTGGTATTCTGATTATCTGTCTCATTTTATTTATGCTTTTTCTGATCTACTCAACATAGTTTAGATAAGATTAGTAGTTTCATACATGTTGGTAGGTTGATTATAGTTTCACGCTTCTTCTGTTTCAAACCAAGTTCATCTCCTTTCACCTGGAAGTTCTAATTAATGCACAGATAAGATATTCTATAGTAAACTGTTATCTGTTCTTTTTCTTCTCCATCAGCTATGGATACAGTGACATTGTCACAGTTCCCACTGGCGCTACTAACATTGACATCAAGCAGCGGAGCCACCGAGGAATCAAGCACGATGGCTACTACCTGGCTGTAAAGAGAGAGAGTGGCGGTTACATCCTTAATGGTAACTTCTCCGTGTCCACGGTTGAGCAGGACATTCCGGTGCTGGGCGCAGTACTGAAGTACAGCGGCTCTTCCACGACGCTAGAGAGGATCCAGAGCTTCAGGCAGCTCAAGGAGGCCATCACCATCCAGCTCCTCGCCACTGCAGGAGATGGTAGCCCTCCCAAGGTCAAATATACTTTTTTCATCCCTAAAGATGTGACTTTGAACAAACCCAAGGAGAAGAAGGGCTCGTCCCTGTCTTTGCATATGATTCGTCCGTTTGGCGTGCCTGAATGGGTGCTGGGCGAGTGGTCTCTGTGCTCCAAGACCTGTGGATCCGGGTGGTCCAGGAGAAACGTTGAATGCATGGACGACGAAGGCTTCCTCTCCAGTCAGTGTGACAAAGACCTAAAGCCCATAGACATCAGGCCCTGTGCAGATCTGCCCTGTCCCATATGGCAGATGGGACCTTGGTCTGCCTGCTCACGAACTTGTGGTCAGGGGGAGCGCTACCGCAGCATTTTCTGCATAGACTACACTGGCAAGACTGTTGAAGCAGAACAGTGCGATCCAAGAAAGATCCCAGAGCCGGTGTCTGGGGAATGTTTCAACCAGGACTGCTTGTGAAGAACACGAGTACAGCGGACTCATGGTCATAGTGCACTTATGAACAATGGATGGATTACTGAACAGGTGGACGCACCAAGAATAATGCTGGGGTCCATTAGATCAGGGACAGTATGACTACAAACACACACAGAGCGATCCACAAAACCAAAGAAATGATAATTATGACCATTCTTTTTCACCTGCAAGATGTTTTATGCCTTTCAATCTGGAGGGTCCTGTTGTTACGCAGGAGTGGCAGTAGTGGCAGTGGTGGTGGGTGGGGGTTAAACGTCTACATCCCAGGGCCCATTGCCTCATAATCCATCCATCTTATCGACTGGTTGCATCAAATCACATCAAAGGCTTTTAGCTGAATATTGCTATGTCATTCTGTTGACATCATTTGACAACCACTATTGAAACAATGGAAATCTACCTCAGGATGTACATGTGATGCTATGCATAGTTGCTAAGAGAAGGTGCAGTGTGTGTGTTTCCTCCAGAATGAGAGATTTAGTCCAGCTTAAAAGATTGTTTTTGGAGGCCGTCTGCTATTAACAGCAGTTCGGTGGGGCTAGAACAATGAAACCTGCTGTCAGACACCAGCACAGTGTAAATATACCTCGTCCAGCTGTAATCCACAGAATCAAGCCCCTATAGAGCTTTGATCGAGCCACTTGCCCTTAAATAAGGTACGGACGTACGATCGAGGCACTTGTGTGTGATTGCTTCGTCTTTTCAAACACACATTAATGTAATTTGTGTTAAATTCGTGTGACGAGGACGTCATGGTTTTATCTGGAGAGTTAGTATTGTTGAGCCAAACCCATAGCTCTCACTATATTTACTGGCTGCTGGAGCCAACATCAAAAGCTAGGCATTTCCCACACTTTGTACATGTATTAGCCTCGATCATGTCTGGTCTTTCTGATCGGACAACCCAACGACAGACCACTCGACCCCATAACGTAACTGTAGCCTTGTTCCATGTTCACGTGCATCACAGTGTAGTTGAGCAACAGCAGTACAACCAGTCTGCAATATTTTATTTTGGAGGTGTTATTACTAAGTTAAGTGATAAGCATATTATCTATCATGTATATGAAAAAATAACAGTAATTTTATTCATTTTCCCTTTAGTTCATGCATCATATGCAAATGTTTGCAGATGTTTCAGACTCATGTGTGTATATTTGATTTCTTCATTCCTGTTGTTAATTTACAGTATGTTATAAAAGAGATGGAGGATTAGGCCTGTATCCCTTCAGTGAAGGAATATGCTATTATTACAGCTTCCTTTTTAAGCTATTTATTTTTGTAAAGTTTTTACCTTGGACATGTAAGTAACATGGCAGACGCTGCTGTCTTTGAGATAATTGTCTATAAAATGGTCAAATAAACACATTTATGTCGATGTGTTGTTCTCTTGTACTGTGAGTGACCCTCCACAAAACATCACTAAAAACATATGAAAGTGGCATTATTAACTACGCATAGAAATTTCGAGTGAACATTAGCGATAAGGACTCATAAATTTCACAAAATATTTCACGTAAGATCTCCAGTATGGAAGCCCGTTTCCGCCACTAAAAGAACAAACAAAAAAACAAGTATCCATAACTCGAAATTTCAAGTTATTAACTCAAAATTTTGAGAAAAGTATTTGAGTTATTTTCTCAAAATGTCGAGTTAATAGGTCTAAATTTCGAGAAAATAACTTGAAATTTCGAGTTATGGATCCTTTTTTTTTTTGTGGGCTTCCATACTCCAGGGTTCATTTTTAGGCTGAACGACACTAAAACTCGCCACAGATGTGTGGAATTCTTTTAGGTGCCTGGTAGCTTTTAAAAGTTGGGTGAGGCAAGTTTTACAAACCGAAACCTTTTCCAAAGTTCTGTAAAAATCCTCCCACGCTGGAATAACTTCTCCGCTCAAATATTTCAAAGACAGCCATATAAGAATATATTCAGTAGCTGTGGTTAGGGAGGAACCCAGCCACTTAACAACATCCTGTTTTAACGCCTGTTATTCTATATTCTGAGCTTGGTTGATGTTAAAATCATAATAGTTCAAAAATACCAGCATGACCATAATCACGTTATCCACAGTTCAGTTTGACTTTCAGTTGGTATGCAATGTTTCAGCAGACCGTAGAGCTTTATCACGCTGAAGAAATTCAAAGTCTGAAATGAAAGCTATTTAAAAGAAATAACGAGAAACTCTTTTGAATGTCAGTCAAATGATGACCAAAAAATAACTGTTCAATCTTTCTCCTGTGTAGGAGTGTTGGGGGCTGTTCATATGTTACAGTCCATCCATAATGATGGTTGTCGTCATCTTGTTTAGTTAATCATTTAATTATCTTCTTACACCAGTTCAAATGATTTATTATTATTATTATTTCTGCTTTTTTTCTGGCATTACTGGGAAAATGGACCTCAGCCAAAATGCTATATTGCATTGCAGAAGGTGGTCAGGATTATCCTCTTCACCAGAGCTCAGATGATCCAGTGCTCTTCACCAGCTTCCCCCCAGCAAAGTATACTGAACTAGCCACAAGTGACTGATAGAAAATCTCCTGTACTGTGCTGCACAGACCGAAGCACCTCAGCTTCCTCGGAGTTTAGCCTGTTGTCGGTCTATGTACTCTTCCACCACATCAACATCCTGTCCCAAGATATTCACCAGTTGTGCAGCTGTCCTCTTACTTCATCTCTAGTCTTATTCAGATACAGAAGACTTTTCTCCGACTCCATAAAATCACCCACTGTAATATTCCTGCCCATCACTAATGTCCAACCACTGCAGATTCATTAAGAGTATTTCTGCAGGTGGCATGACCCCGAGTTATACTGAAAGTCAGAGGTTTACATGGTTAACAGGAGCTCCTGAACTGCACACCATCATTTTATTTAAAAGTTACAATAAATAGAGGCATCAAGAAACACAGGATGTTGTAATATAAAAGGATTTAGAAGAGTTAAAATCACAGATTGTAAGTAAAAGATTATCAAATTACTTTAAATAATAGATGTGATAATATAAAGACGAGAAAATGTACAAATACAGCAGATTTGCACATGCTGTGATTCTATGAACATCTCTATAGAGAAAATATAAACTTCACACAAATGCATACAAACAGTGGGGACCCCCAAGCTGCCCCGAGGTGTGCGTACACAGCTTAATGTGAGACTTCCTGTTTCTGACAGTACTGTACAGTACAGTGGGAGATGCGCGTTGCATTGTGGGGGTACAAATACAGCGCAGAAAGGACAGCGGGGAGCACAAAGGGGTAAAAACTGCACCTCGGCAACTTTTAACACCAGCCTGCTGTAATGTGAATTCATGTGAGCCTTAATTAAAGCGCGACTTTTGGCGGCTGGCAGGCTGACAACTGCTGGAAGAGCGAGGAATGTGAAGGGAGCGGAGAAGAGCGGCAGGGCACACCGCTGTCTCCAACTGCTTTGTCAGCTGAGCTGTTTGCGACCCGAGGCCCATCCGTTATCACAGGCCTCACCCGAGAAGGTAAACTACCTTCGTCCGCTGTGCCTGATAACGCTAACCGTGGTGTGTATATTCCTGTCTGGTTGTGTTGCTTTCTCGACACTGAAAACGACAGACAAACCAACTAAGAGCGCCGTGTTGTCTCAGCTATCGCTAGCTTGGCAGCTAATGCCAGTTAGCTCCCGTGGAGCAGCTGCGTCAAAGTGCAGCGGCTAGTCTGCGGTCAAAACGGAAATGGGAATACGTCGGCTTCAAAATAAATGAAGTCAATTAAAAATGTTCTCTTATTTTGTATATTTCTGTCTTAGTATTTATGCAGATTGGTAAAATCTCAGACTGCAGTGCAGTTCAGAAAGCTAACTTAAAAAAACACCACAGGTCTACCAGCAATAGTTGTGAATAACACATGAATATAAATGATGACTAGTATAAATGGCTATTATAGTCATATAATAGAAATAATCACTTTACGTCGTGCAAGTTGTAGGTAACAACTGTGTTTTAAACCCGTTGAACGACACCAGTAACTGTCACACATTAACGTGCCCCATTTGCTTCAAATGATTTGTCAGGTTCGTTTGGCTTTTATTTTGAAAATTCAAATCGCCTCCTGGCAAACTCGGCGTCTGTTTGACACCGTTAGCTAGTGTTTGCTAAACTGTGATTGTTGTTGCAATCATGTTCACGGAGCATCTTGTCCACTTGAAACTGAGATGCACACACACTCGAAACACACACACACAGTCGTTCTTTGTTTGTTTGTTTTATTCACATTCTCAGCTTTCTGCTGTTATAGTCCTGCACTTTGCTCACTTTGGCTTCATGCAATGCAATTAGTATAAGTACAGGATGAAGGCCACGCCCCCTCGACCCTGTCGTCTGTCATATAGTCATTATTTAATCAGTTGCATGCAAGCTTATTTGTCTTATTATTCACCTGCTAATAAACTAATAAACAGCATCAAAACAAATCCAGAGTCTAATGTGGGAAACAATCATGCTCACTTTTAAGTAGCTGTTACAAAGAAGTATATTTATGCATTTTTCCTCCAGAATTTGTGTTAAAAATAAAAATCTCTTTCAGAGTGTCAAACCTAATGTTTGAACTTAACATGAGGATCAACGTTATTGTGGAGTGTTCAACAAGTCATTTTGAAATGTTCTCTAAATTAACTTTAGAGTGCCTCCATAGTAGGGCTGCACGATTAATCGTTAGAAAATCGCGATCTCGATTCATACTTATGTGCGATCTCATTTCCAAATGACAACGATTAAAAAAAAAAGAAAAAAAAGACGACGACGACTGTACCGCATTTTGATCCGGGATGTACTCTGCATGAAAACAAGCGCTCAGGCTTCCTGCTCAACAAATGACGAGGGCGGAGCCTTATACCACGATACAGAAGCTGTGCTGTGTGATGCTAAAATTAGCAGGAAAAAACAACGGAGAGCACGTCAGGGATGACGAGAAAGTGACAGGAGAAAATCCGTCCCGGTCAAGCGCTTCCCTATACACGTCGAACTCCCGCAGGCACAAAGAACTTACGGAGGCTATCACTTATCACCTGACCAAAGATATGGCTCCCATCAACACTGTGCAAAACGAGGGATTTAGGAAAATGATCAACACCCTAGACAAATGCTGCACAGTGCCGTCCCGCAACTATTTTTCTATTGTTGCACTACCTGCTCTGTACACGCAGCGTCGAGCAACGGTGGAGACGGAATTTCAAGCAGTACAACATTTTACGGCAACGACAAAATGTGAGACATTTGTTGTTTTTATGTTTATTTATTGTTTTTATGTTCAGTCTCAACTGTTACGAAGTTGATGTGGAGTTACTAAGTGCAATAAATATTTATACTGGAAAAGAGAATCGTGAGAGAATCGTGATCTCAATTCTAAGCCAAAAAATCGTGATTCTCATTTTATGCAAAATCGTGCAGCCCTACTCCATAGTGATTTAAATAGTCCTCTAATGAGTGAAAGGGCCTTGGTCTGATCACAGGAGGACACAAAGTGAGGAAGAGCTCCTGGTGTTAAGAAAAAAAATCTCTTGTGAATAAGCGAGCAGCCAGAAGTTTACCAAGTGCCCGTGCACTTTAAAAGGCTTTGTTCCTCTGGACGTTACAGGATTCTCCCATGAATTTCACTTCAAAATTCTTTCAGTGTCTCTGTCAGAGGAAAGTTTGACGAGGCGGGTAATATCATGAGTTAGCACACCGGGCAGATGCTGCATATGTGGAGGAATAACATTTGTTATTGATTTTTCTGCACACGTTTTGGAATAACTTGGGCGTGGAAAGTTGAATAGTCGATGCAATTATTTCTTTTCTTCAAATACATCTTCTCTCTTGTTTTTTATCTAGACGGTAAGAAAGATGGACATAGCTTCCACCATCCTGCAATCTGAAGGCCACCAGGTGGCAACAGGTGTGATTGTTAAGAGAGTCCCAGTCTTACAGAAGTGTGTCGGGGTGAAAAGGCTTTCTTATGTTCGTCACCCATTATGAGTGACATCACACTAAATAAAAAATGAAGCCTGTTTTATAAACGTTGGTCAGCTGTGGTGTTTTCCACTTGATCATTGGCTAATGACTTACAGTCACAGGCCTGTCCTGTGAATCCACGGGCTCTGCCTCACGTTCTACTTTTAGAAACAACTGAGAGCGTAGTGCTCTATTGAGAAACCAGAGAGGCTTTTAAGACAGGACGGGGCCTGATTGTTCATAAATTTGAGAGAAGAAGGATTTTACCCTGAATTCTGGATTGAACCAACCTGGCTGCAGCATTTTGGATCAAGTCAAGACTTTCAGGGAGTTTTTAGAAGAACCTGAAAATCTGAAACAGGATATTTCTCATTTTAGCAACATTGCACAGATTTAAGACATGCCTGTTGTGAAACCTGACCAATTTATTGCTGACATTATTTGCCAATTATTTGCATTTACAACAACAGTTGAATGAAGAATTTAAAATGTAGAGACACCCTTCAACCATGTTGTGGGTGTCCAAATTGCCTAGTTTGCCCACCAAAGAGGATTGTGCAGCGTCGCTGTTGAAAATACGTACTGTGAATGCTGCAAAGAGAACAACCAGCGGATTCAAGCAGAGTCACGCAGACTGTAAATAAATAAGAGTGCGTAACAAACGTTTTATGTTTCTGCGTCTGAATGAAAAAAATATTGTCTGGTATTTTGAATTCACTCTTGAAAAGGATTTGTGTCGTCTGACTTCATAGGTAAATGCACAGCAATGCAAATATAAATATATAAAGAAGAAGTAGAGGTCCTTGCACTCCGGAGCTCCATGATTCCCTCGAATCAGCCTTTTTTCTTGTGAAATGTCTGTTTGCCATCTCAGCTTCATGTTAAAGAACATTGATTTGAACAGGTTAACAGAAATCTCTTCTTCGGACAGGAGTCTAACCTCGTGGTGGAATTAAAGCTCGTTTTCTAATATGCTCTGTTTGCTGGTTCAGACTCCTGTTGCACCACCGCAGCCCAAATCTATAATTCACTTTGCCTTTACTGGGCCAACATGGCCCAAGAGTATTTTCCTTTGGTGAGGCCGTGTGAAGGAGAGTGCGCTCTCCCTGTGAGAGCCCCTTCACTCGAGCTTTTGTTTGATGGAAAATCTCATGCCTCAGAGAATCCACGTCTCGCAGACAGCTGCTCGAGCGTCCTGCAGTGCGCTGGCCTCCACATGGGTCTGGCTCGCATCGCCGCGCATCTGCTTTGATTGTTGTTACATAACTTGGCATTTGGTCCTCTGCGTTCCTACCCCTGCCTGCTTTCAGCCCCCGTTCACCTTCCCCTCAGAAAGCACCTCGTTGTATTCCTCTCTACCTTTATCCACTGTCCTCTGAACATCGAGCACTTGCCTGTCCCCCTCTGTCTCTGCTCTCGACGTCATGTCTTGCAGGGTAATATTTGACCCCTCGTTTTGTTTCTGTACTTCTGATTGTTGAGTAAGTCAGTGATTCCACACCCGAGTCTTTGACAGCTCGGCCTGGATTTGACACATTGACAATGATTTAAAGAATAATCATGTAAAGTTTGGGTCAGTAGAAAAGTCTCAAACTAAAATAAAGACAAAACAGGCTCTTAAAATGTCTTCAATGTCCTGTTGCTTCTTGGTGTTCAAATTGAAGTGCGATTACTTTTTGAAGTTGTCACATTATTCATTCTGCATCGTTCTTCTTTGGTCGTCACACACACTGTCATTTTAAGACATAGTGATGTGGTGTGACACACTAATGTGTCATCTTCTACTGGTCCTCTGTAGGGCTGGGTATCGCCACTGATTTCTAGAATCGATTCAATTCGATTTGAATCTGGGAAATTTTGCCTCACACAGTCAGAAATATTATAATTCAGATCTGTACATTTACATATTTTTGTATCTATAAGAAGGAAGCTGACACTTTCCAGACTTTATCAAAGGTGTGAGCATCACAGCGAAGCCTTTGTGTCAAAGTAGCTGAAGATAAAACAGAAACACATGAAGGTGATTTTCCTGTTCTGGGATTTTATAAAAATATTCTGCAGTAGATCAAAAACGAAAGAAAACCATTAATCAACATATGAACATCACCTCTGAAGTTACAGCAGTTTTATTACAGACACAGCGTTTTGCATTTTGCATCATTTTAAAAAGTATAAATTTGTTCAGTATTGAACGGCAGAAATTAGGTTTTCTTTTCGGAAGTAAGTAAAAGAAAAAAAACAGCGGCTGACAGCCTGTAAACAACGGCAGACTTGTGCGTAACAAGCAAGCGAATAATGAAGAAAACAGATTTTTAGACGGGAAACTGTTCGAGAGAGAGAGAGAGCTGTGCATGAAGTGAGATTTTATCCTGGTGGAAGCAAAACAGTAAAAGTCAGAGTGAATCCATGACGATGTTTATGTGAAGCGTAGTTTGGATCTTCTTTGGCTGCTGGTTCGGTCAATATTGTTTGGAGAGACATCAAACTAACAGCTTTAGAATCAGTGAAAAAAGGGCGTGAACACAAAGCTCGACCCGCCGACACATCAGAGTCAGCGAGCTGTCGGCTTTCAGCCCCGACCGTGTCCGTGCCGTCGGTGAGAAAGTCACATCTCACTGATTCTGATGTGTCGGCGGGTCCGAGCTTTGTGTTTACGTCTCTGTGCAGAGTCTGTGCTCCTGCTCTCATTTACTGTTACTGTCGATTATTAAAACCCAGCCTAGTCCTTTGGAAGTGTAACAGCAGCAGAGACAGCCTGATGACTACATATAAAACAACTATTCAGTAGTCATCATAGCCATGAGTAATGACATACTGCTGCAACAATCAAAAGTATAGTTTATAGTATAACAGCAACTACATGAGGATGGTGATATTTTGGTTGGTGCTGTAATCTAACCTCATTCATTTCATTGAGGTCATGCACTTCCTCAGCTCCTAAAATGTGTCTGTTTACAGTGTTTTTCTGTTGATTGCTGATTTAAGTGAAGTGAAAACCAGATACGTGTCAGAAAGTTGGGGAGGAGGGCAGTGAACACGAAGGCGAGATAAGCCCTGACTCTCGCTGTTTCTGATCAGTTTTAGCCGTCTTGGCCTGAGCTGAACTGAACAGTGATTTAATTTGAGCTGCTGTGAGGGAATGTGGTGTGATTGAGTTATAACTGATTTATAATAAACAACAGCTTTGTGTCATAAAGTGAATACAAGAAAGGAAAATCTTTTCATGAGTGTTTTTCTAGTTTCTCTGTGGCTCAGGAGGCCGGTGGTTTGATCCCTGACCCTCCCAGTCTGCTTGTCAGTGTCCTCGTGCTGATACAGAACCAGAGTTTCTCCTCATGCGTTGCCTGGAGTGTGTGAATATGTGAGAAACTGGTACCTGTAGACTCAGAGCTCCTGAAGTAGCAGCCCTTTAACCAGATTCCTTGTTTTATCTGTCAAAAGTCTAAAATCCACAGACATGTGTAATTAGTCGTGCACCTGACCAGCAGCTATACGGTATATCATTTTTACATTGTTTGGTTAAGGTTTAAAAAGGATCTTGGAGAATATCCAAAGTATATGTTCATTCACAGCGATCTGTTTCTTTTACCGGCAGAAAGGACTGGCGCGGTAACACTACTCTTTTCCAAACGGAGGCATTTATTTATGGCTTTTTGTCTCTGCAGGACACGCATCCTTGGGATAAAGAGGAATTCCAACATGGGGGTGAAAACCTTCACCCACAGCTCGACCTCGCACAGCCAGGAGATGCTCGAGAAGCTCAACGCTTTGCGCAACGAGGGTCATTTATGCGATGTCACCATCCGAGTCCAAGACAAGCTCTTCCTGGCCCACAAAGTGGTTCTGGCCTGCTGCAGTGAATTCTTCCGCTCCAAACTGGTGGGCCGGCCAGAGGAGGAGGACAAGTTTGTGTTGGACCTTCACCACGTGACGGTTAGCGGTTTCGCTCCCCTGCTGGAGTACGCCTACACGTCGACTCTTTCCATCAGCACGGAGAATATCATCGACGTCCTGGCAGCTGCCAGTTACATGCAGATGTTTGCTGTGGCTAGTACGTGTTCGGAGTTCATGAAGTCAAGTATTCTGTGGACTCCGGGTAACAACAATAACAACAACAACATGGGAGCGGATAAACCTCACGAATCGGCACCGGAGAGCGCCTCGTCAAACTGTGCCCTGACACCGCTGGATGGCAGCGTGTCGCCGGTGTCTTCCGATTGCAGCGTGATGGAAAGAAATGTTCCCATCTGCCGCGAATCGCGAAGGAAACGCAAAAGCTTTGTGTCGATGGCTTCCCCCGAGAGTCCGCTCAAATGCACTACACAGATGGTCACCACCTCCCCTCAGATCCCCAACCCATCGCCCTCGTTCTCAGACAGCGCAGCCCAGCCCGTGGAGTCCTCCCTGGCCTTCCCCTGGACTTTCCCTTTCGGTATCGACCGGAGGTTTCACTCGGACAAATCGAAGCTGCCGGAGAGCCCTCGCTGTTTGGAGCAGGGAACCCCGGGGACCTCGGAGGTAGTGGTTGGCCGTCGGCTCAGCGACTTCCTAACGTGCGAGAGCTCAAAGACGGTGTCTTCACCTGTCGCAGCGGAGGAGGAAGATGTAAGGGTGAAGGTGGAGCGTCTCAGTGACGAAGAGGTCCAGGAAGCATCGTCACAGCCAGTCAGTGCCTCTCAGAGCTCGCTGAGTGACCAGCAGACGGTGCCGGGGAGCGAACAGGTCCAAGAGGAGCTCCTCATCAGTCCACAGTCCTCCTCCATAGGTGACCGTCTTCGTCCTACCTTCACGGTGCATTGTTGTATCATATGTGCGCCGATTATATTTGGTTAAAACGTTCGGCTTAGATAAAACTTCGATGTGCATATTGTGTTTCTCACTGGTGTAACAGGGCTGTGTCCTGACCCACTTAAGACGGCGCTGCTTTGCAAAGTGTGCAGTCAAACCTGCCTCGCCCTGCTCCCAGAGCTGCCTCCCCACCCACTGGATTTTTATTTGTATTGTCTCAGTGGAAAGTTTTATTGTCCACTGGTCCAAATTCAGCTTGAAAGGCTTTTCTGCCTTTCCATAAATAAAAAGAGGAAATGGAAACATTCGTCATTTTTTCCTAAACTGTTTAGTGGCACAGTGCTTTGTTATCCAGCAGCATCAATCCCGAAGCAGGGGATTAGCCTTCAAAGAGTGTATTAGTCTAACCGTGTCCAAGATGTCATGCTTTAGGCTTTATTTTCAGTCGACAGCTACCGTGAGTCATTTTCTTCCCTCCGTCTTCCCAGGCTCGATGGATGAGGGCGTGTCAGAGGGCTTACCGTCAATGCAGAGCACCTCTAACGCTGGAGGACATGCGGAAGATGATGAGAGGTATCGTGATTTGTTGAAACTCGCTGTGAACCAATCATAAAGTAGGAAAGAACATATAGACGCGGCTCTCGCGACTGAACGTCTGGGCCACACCTGGTTAGATAATAAAGACGTCGTGTTTGCACGGTAATCTAAAGAATGGTCGTTGTGTGATGCGTGTTAGCACGCTCCTCAGTGTGGCGCACATCGCTGTCGTCACTAATCACACGACACATATAAACACATATATACTTGGTTAGGGTCGTGCTTTCTGTTAACTCCTTATATTATAACCAGCAGATGCAACAACGGTACTTGTAGGTGCACGCACATGCTTGTTCATGCTCACACTTATGCTACGTCGTGCATGTCGAGTTGTTACCCTGATCCGCTGTCAACACTGTTAAAATAGAAGAAGGGCATTTTGATGACAGATTAGAGCTCTATACTGTAGACTGGGACTGGACTGCATCAATGACTAGTCCTCTGTTTGTGTTTCAGGTTGGAAGGTATTCAGTATCCGTACCATCTCTACATCAGTCCTTCAACACGGCCTGGCACCAACGGCCCTGACCGGCCCTTTCAGTGTCCGACCTGCGGAGTCCGGTTCACACGCATTCAAAACCTGAAACAGCACATGCTCATACACTCCGGTAGGTGAGATATGAAAGCAGGTGCATCACAAGATTCTTCATATATGACTGCGCAGCACCACGCCCCTCTGAAGTAAACAAAAATGTTGCAGCCTTTGTTTTCTGAGACATTTTTTGAGACGTTGTCTTTTTACTTGGAGACAAGAAGAACAACTGGGTTAATACATTTCTCGGTTGTGAAGTTGCTAATGAAGATTTTAATAAAAAGGTTAAACGATACAAGTTGCTGCTCTTGTAAATGCCTCAGGAAACAAAGGAGACTTTCAAGGAGACTCTGATCTAAAAAACCTTAGCAAAGGCTTTTTGTGATCTCACACGCGTGGACACAAACACTTGTGTAATGCTAATGTACAGATCAGCAAGCGTGGTTTTGTCTCTTTTTCCAGGCATTAAACCTTTCCAGTGTGACCGCTGTGGGAAAAAGTTCACACGGGCCTACTCCCTAAAGATGCATCGGCTGAAGCACGAAGGTAAACGCTGTTTCCGGTGCCAGATTTGTAGCGCCACATTCACGTCCTTCGGTGAATATAAGCACCACATGAGGGTCTCCCGACACATAATCCGCAAGCCGCGGATTTATGAGTGCAAAACGTGCGGCGCCATGTTCACCAACTCTGGCAATTTAATTGTACACCTGAGGAGTCTGAACCATGAGGCATCCGAACTAGCAAACTACTTCCAGAGCAGGTGAGGAGTCCGGGGGCGCCGCCCCCATCTTTACTCAGATCTCACCTGGATGAGAAAAAAGTTGAGTTTAGATTCTAACAGAAGGCTCGTTGTCGTGACTTTGGCTTTGTACAACTGTTTTTCAGATGATTTGAATGCTTAGATCAAGGGTGTCTGTATTTACTGGGGAACTTTAACTGCTTTGACACAATTGTTTTATATTTTGGGAATAAGGATTATCTGATGAGTTGAATGAAAACGTCATGACCGCTCTGATAACTGTGGTGTAAATGTGAATACTGATAATGAGGCCTTGTCCACAGCACTTTGGCCTCTGTTTGTTTCGGTCACTGCTGTGAGCACTGTGTGCTGTGGCAGGTGTGGAAACCCTTTTCCACATGATTCAAAACATGGGAAAACTGGGAGTCGTGCCCCGTAACTGGTCCCATGAAATAAAACAGAGAATATCATTTCAAGTTTCTCTTTGAATAAACAACAGTCATTCAATTACATGCATATGCTTGTAGATGGGGCTGCCACAAATTATTATTCTGATACTCAACTAATCAGATCCATTGGACGTAAAACGTCCAGCTGACTGCACCAGCAGCATCTGCTCTATCATTAGCTTACAGCTGGAAGTGTTTAAGGTGCTCACTAAAAATAAAAACAGATGATAGTTTATTAACTTTTAATGAAATTTGCAGATTGTTTCAGTGAAGTTTAATAAACTCCTTGCTATCTAAAATATAACAGGACACCGGAGTAAACTCTGAGCATCTCACACTTCTGATGATCAGCTGTCTGCTGATGTTTATTCAGCTGTGTAAAAACTTTAATCTCAGCCAAACCGATTTACTCAGGAACAAATAAAACACTGAAAAAGCCAAACAACAACATTCATAATAAGAGTAATATTAAAACTAAGTAGCTGCCGCCATTGTTGGAAACTGGAACTGGCTGAGCTGCGCTGTGAATTCTGCCATTTGTCGGCCGCATTTGGAGGAGTCTTTGAATTTGGACATCCTTTGTCGCGTCGCTGTGGCATCATTGGCTTACAAATGCAGCCGCAGGAGGATGTGTCCTCTGAATTTGGACACAGCTACGATACCAGACACAGCTTCTTCTTCTTCTTTGGTGTTTAACGGCAGCTGGCGTCCTTGTAGATGCAGTGCTGCCATCTTCTGTTTCAGTCCGTTATTACACTCTTAAATCAACGATTTTGATAGTCGACATAATTGTGACTAGTCGACTAATCGTGGCAGCCCTAGGTGGGATGCTAATAATAGTAGCCTTGTGAGCTGGGTGTAGCAGCAGAGGAACCAGTCCCCCAGCTGCTGCAGGCTCCGGTTGGAGTTCATCACCAGCTCACTTTGGAAAACGCTGCTGGTAGTTTAGTTACCGTTCGACTGGCCCAGCTTATGCCACACTAAGCAAACAGTTCCTGGCTGTAGCGTTGCATTTACTGCACACGAATGGTCTCAAGCTTTTCATTTAAGTGTCAGTAAAGAAAGTGAGTGGAGACATTTCCCAAAATGTCAAACTGTTTCTTTAACATTCACCACTGAGAGGAAATTACAAATACCTCAAATTTGTTTCAGCTCTGACTGAAAGATTTCCAGAAGTAAGAGGATGAAGTGAAGTATCGAGAGTACAAACAAGAACTTACTGAGTTTCCTTAACACACAGAGTAACTGTCCAAATTATAACTCGTAGTAATAAGCACGCCTGAGAAACTATAGCGTACTGTAGCAGGTACTGTGTGTGGTGCCTTTGTCATCTCTGCTTCTTTAACCAAATCTAGGAGGTTATTTGTTTTCATCATCAGCTAGTTAGCTTTAATATTACTCTTATTAATCTTTCTGGGTCACAAAATAAACTTTCAACATATTTTCAGGCGAGAGTGTAGCTGTGTAAACCTCAAATATCTGCTCGATTTATCGAGACATCGCATATTTGCAAAAGTGCTCCAACGTTTTCGGAGACGTCTGTTACCCACCAGCTCGAAAGCTAGCCGAGAGGTCGAGGGTCACTCGAGCCGGCGAGAACGGCAAATTTAAGATAACTTAAAAATGTTACTGTTTGGCTTTTTCAGTGTTTTATTTGTTCCTGAGTAAATCGGTTTGGCTGAGATTAAAGTTTTCACACAGCTGAATAAACATCAAACTGACAACAGTGTGAGACGGTCGAGACTTTACTCCAGTGTCCTGATATATTTTAGATAGCAAGGAGTTTATTAAACTTCACCGAAACAATCTGCAAACTTCATTAAAAGTTAATAAACTATCATCTGTTTTTATTTTTAGTGAGCACCTTAAACACTTCCAGCTGTAAGCTAATGATAGAGCAGATGCTGCTGGTGCAGTCAGCTGTAATTTTAACATCCAATGGATGCACGATCTGATTAGTCGACTATCAAAATAATAATTTGCGGCAGCCGTAGTTTGACAGTCTGCACATGTGCAGCTGCAAGATCGACGGCACTGACACGTTTGAAAGAACATCCATGGAAACCATGTGATGAAAGCTCGGTGTCACTTTGGCTCAGGCAGCACCAGTTTCTGTATCTCGTATGTTTGCCTGTACCAAACGTTCATGTAAAGGATGAGTCCACCAATCCCACACACTGAATCAGTGCTGTTATTACACCAATGACTGAGTCAGATGAAGGTGCATCACAAAGATGATGAATTTATTAACAAATTTAAACTATGCTGTAACTACAGAAAAACATGTTTCCTTATTTACGATAGAGCGTGCTGTCATAGAAGGCCTGTTATCCCTGTTTTACTGTCTGCGTTATATTTACTGTACAGTGATTGTGCAATTAAGCTGAAGCCTCAGGCTTTGGGTTGCTCTAAACATTTAGTTTCTGACAGTTTTTCCACTTTTGGCTCAGTATGATGTCAGTAAATATGGTCGTCTCAGGCACGCCGTCGCTGTTTAAACCCAGTGTTTATGAGGGAGAGCCAATCACGCCAACGTTTACCTAAAGAGAGGGCGATGACGCCGTCTGTTTCCAAACGCTCAGGAGCTGCAACAGTTTACGATGTTTTTCTTTCAGTTGTAAAATACTGAAAGTTACCCCTGAAGACGTTTTCAATCTGCTACCATGTGAAAGAAATACAAGCAACAGACCTTACACGTGTGACCCTGATGATGGAACATGTGGAGTAGCTTTTAGCTTTTAGCGGCCCGATTATGAGTTTCCTGGTTATCTGGATGCTGAAGGTGGACAAAGTTTCAAAGGAGTTTGATGTACTGTGCAAAAGTCTTGAGCAGATTTCTTTATATATCTTTTCTGCTAGGAAAATAGGAGATTGTTACAGTGACTTGCTGAGCTTCAGGAACATTTCTCCATTCTTCTGGAAGGACATCCCAAAGCTCTTATTTTGACTGCATTTCGTTCCCTGCTCTCTGAAGATGATCCCACACTGCTTCACGGAGCTCTGGGCTCCCACTGGTCCTCGGTGTGGTTTGTCTAAGCTTTTACTGCATTGGCAGGATCTTTGTCACGCTGAAGAACGACGCTGCTGCCGAGCAGAGGCTTTCCACATGGTGGATAAAATCTGATGGTGCTTTTCTGCATTTATGGTTCCATCAATTATGGCAAACTCCTCAACACCACTGACTCAAACATGTTTCACTGATAGGCTCTAGCAGCCTATCTATAAGTGCCTAAACTGGTCCCTGGGTGTTAGCACTGATTCATCTGTTGAGTTTGGGCCTTTTAACGCTGGAATGATTCAGCTCAATAATAACCAAAAGAAGCGGCACAGAAAAAAGTCAGCCTGAGGGTGGCTCAAGACTTCTGCACAGTACTCCAAAGCTCAGGCTTCGGACCATCACGGACAGGTTTTAAACCGAGCTGTTTGTGCTGTTGCACAGACAATCCCTAACCCTAACGTGGTCGTCTCAGGCACACGGCTCTCTCTTCAAATCGTCTGTTTCCGAGCAGCCACCAATCAGAAGAGGGAGAGTGGTCTTGTTCCACATAGAGGACTAACGGCAGCACAGTGGGATAAATCTTTAACTTAAATATTAATAGAACTTGTTGGAGATTAGTTTCAGGTTTTTCAGCTCTGTTGGCTGCAGACCCACTGCCCCTCGATAGTCTCCTCCGTTGGCTCGGTGTTACCATCGGGATAAAGTCTATAAATACCCAGACCTCATCCCGAAAGTAGCCGCAGTGTCATCGGTACATTTTTGGTCTACTGGTGGTCACAGTGACAGAGAGCTCATCTCCATGGGGAGACACGTGGACATATGTTCTGTGTATTACAGTATATGTATATACAAGTATTTTACAGTGTGTTTTTGTGAAAATCACATGTGCAGTTATTGTCGGGTGACGGGGAACTTAACGTGTTCTCTTGGTCCACGCAGTGATTTCCTCGTGCCCGACTACCTGAGCCAGGTACAGGAGGAGGAGGAGGCGCTGGGAGTCCAGTACGAGCTGGAGGAGACCCAGCATCATCCGGTCTACCCGGGCAGCACCTCCGCTTCCACCACCACCCCCGCCTCGTCCTCCTCCTCAGTGCAGATGCCCGTCATCTCCCAGGTCTCCTCCTCCACCCAGAATTGTGAGAGTTCCTCTGGCTTCCTGTCACCTGAGCCCCTGGATCCCCTGGAAGCCCCAGCCTCCCCGAAGATGGACGCCGATGACACGGCGCCCATGACAGAGGAGACCAAGATGGACAACAGCGTTGGTGGCAGTTCCCTAGAGGTGTTTGAAGAAGAGCAGCAGCAGCAGCAACATGCTCGGGCCAAGGAGGTGGCTTCCATTACCATAAAGTGATTCGAGTCTTCTACTTGCCCATTATGTCTTATTTTGCAGTCATGTCATATGGGAATATCGGTTGGGACGACTGGATGTTGCCGCCTCATCGTGTGAAACTGTCAGGACGCTGCGATTGAAGTTTTCTGATACTTCGACTGACTGGCGTTTCTCTACGCAGATGCTGAACACCTCACCAAACCCAGCAACTCAATGTCAGCTGTTGTTGTTGTTGTGGGGTTGTTTTTGTTTCAAATATAATATTTCATAAACCTTCACTGTTGATGTGAGATTTCAGTGGGTCAGAAGATCTCGCTCGAAATCCAAGTTTTTTTTACGAGTCACTTAAAGGAGGAAGGTTGTTTTTCCCATATGACGTGAATGCAGCACAAGCTAAAGTCATTTCTGTCTTAGCCAATTCGAGGTCTGTTAAATCGAAGCCTTGCTCTACTTTTGGAAAGTGCCTGAGAGTTCCCATTTTAACAAAGTACCGTGTAGAGAAAGAAAAGCTCTTTGCTTTGCCAACAGTGACAAATCAAGTCTTTGGAAAAAATGTTTGTATTCATTTGTAGTGCTGATGCTAGTTTGTATTGGCAGAGACTGTGTTATTCCTTTAGTGCCGTTGCTATAGGCAAACTGTTAAATGTCAATATTATCTATATTGCAATAGCTTGTACTGTAGTTTTACTATTTGAATGCTGTGAATGTTGGTTGTTGTGAAATGATATGTCAGGTGTGTGTATGTGCATTTCTTTGATCAGTATGAACACATTTCATTTTTTGAAATTACTTGACAAAGTATTCCCGAACACATCTGTGCAGTATACGATTTTCCTGTTTAGACTTCGTGACGTCAAATATCTCAAGATTGGATCGGCACTAGAGCGACTTTTATTTTGTAATCCAACGAAATGGATACAAATCGAGACTGAAAAAATCACATTGTTACTTTGTCGTCAACGACTGCAGTATTATATATTCCCAAATGTGATATGGCAATGTAGCATCCCAGCCTTCTTTCCAAAGGCAGTTCATTGGATAGATGTTCACGTGGCTCAGCAGGTGCGTTGGACACTGCATCCTGACTATTGGAGCGATGTTACACTGACAGCGTGATTTTCTTTGCAGCTCTGTGGGACTCTGAGCTCAACCAGGATTTAGTTTTTTTCTTTCTAGTTGTTACAAAGGGGACGATTCCCTGACTACCATTAACACTCACTGAGCAGTTTACTGGGAACACGTAAACAGTGGCACACATCCGCTACATCCCCTGTAACAACGACCACTGTATAAGCTTTGTAACAACAGCTTATGGATACACGTGGCAGTGAATTACACCGAGCGGTGACCTGCAGGTGGCAATGCTAAAAACTGCAGTTCCTCTAACGGCCACTGGGGGCCGACTGTGGAAGCTTGTTAATACGCAGCAACTCACATATATGGGTGTTGACCTTGGTGCATTCAATTCATTTGTATGTGACCAACATGACAGGCTGTGTGCCAGAGCCACAAAGAAGCTCGTGTTTCAGAGTTTTATCAGAAACATCAAACTTTGCTCCTGTTGATGATTAGCTCTCCACCCTTTCATCAGTAACGTTGTGCTGGCTAACGTCGAGACTCTGAACTCTAAAACTAATATGTGACGTCACAGTAACGAGGAGTATTTTTACATTAACTGTTAAACTGCTCAGTGAGTGTACAGTTACTGTAGCCCAGGAAGCAGGAGTGACCCAGTGTGATCACGAGGCTGTCGAGTGTTAATGTGATAATGTTGTTTTGAAGTAACCCGTCTGCTAACCGTGAGTTGAACCTTTGGAAATGTTACCCACGCAGGCTGTTCTTCGTGTTACTGATTATTTTAAATGTGGATTTTCGGGTCAGACTTTCTGTTACCCGCATTGTGACAACGGGCTTGTGATTCTGTTGCGCCTGAACTTTGAGTCGAATGCTACTGACGGCAGCTGGGTTCTGTGCTTACGTTCACACGCGCCCCCAAAAGTCGTACAAACAGCTCACTCCAGCAGGGTGCACGAACTCGATTGTAAACGTGAGGATGAATACTGCTGAGAATCCAATCAGAGCCGTCTTAAGAAGCAGCGGTGTCGCCCCGTGCCATCCGTTCAGCCCTTTTTTAAATGTCGTGCCATTTGCCCTTTTTCTCTGGGTGCAAACCGAGCTTTTTCCTCTAGGACCAAATGTTCTCTCTCTTATTGGGGATTTGCCGTGGCAATCAGTACTTGCACATATTAAAAGAAAGAGATAATCATTCAAGCGGTCCATGTTATTTAGCTGAGGGGTCCTGCTGTTCTGCCCTTTACAACACTGTATGATGTTGTGCGTTGAAGAGGCTAGCCTTAGTAAGTGGACCTATTAACTCTAGTTGCACAATTTCAGAATTGAAAAAAAAAGACAGAGTTTTCTATTCTCCACGTGTGTGTCACGCTTTTCATCTGTTGTGTTGGTGTGTGTATTCAGATCACCTTTTTTATAATGAAATGCTGCTGTTTGTCGAAACGCAAAGTGCCCAAAATATTTTTGTGAACCAATGGTGTGCAATAAATGGACCGGTGTCGTTTTAAAGGTTTTCGTTTTTAAAAATATACATATATATATAAAATATAAATATATGAAAAAGAAAATAAGAATGTATCATTTTGTTTCAATCTAATGTGACTGAATGAAAGCGAGCCCGTTTGATCTGTGAACATCTGTAAGCTTTGACATGAAACGACTGGCTGTGTCCAGCTCCTCTGTGTTTGTTTGGGAAGGCTGCATGTTCGTGTCGTTCCGTGACGTGAAAGAGAGCATGTGCTGAGTTGGTGGTATGTTCTGTCAAGGCCTTATTTTGTAGCCGACTCTTCATCCGATCTGTTGTTCAGCATGCCCTCTTCTTCTTTTCTGTACGTTATCCCTTTTTTATGTGCAATGTTTCAAAAGATATCTTGATTATACGAGTACACTTGATGTTGTATATGTTTTCCAGTCCATACCATTTATTTAAAAGTATGAAAATAATAAAAAACAAAAAGTACCCCCCGAACTGGTAGCTCTTCATAATGGCATATATATATATTTTTGGTGATTTTTCTATTCTGGTTGCTGTTTCATGGCATCTTTGGATATTCTTGTTAAATGTGAATAGAACAGCTTAGCCTGGGAGTGGGCGGGGCCTTGGTAGTCTTCACTTTGTGACTGTCTGCAATGTGTGTGTATATATATAAATATCCAGTATATACACTCATACTATGTTGCATATTCTTTATACTGTAGGCAGCCTGATTACAACCTGCTTTGAGACAGATTGTTGTACTTTGTGTCTTTGATATTGTATTTAAACTGTAGTTTGGAGAACCTGTACAAAAACATCCCAGATAGTAATGCAACCTGCACACACTGTATCCGGGGAACTGACGTTTGTGGTGGTGTTGAGTGTTTTAACTGGATCATATTCCACAGTTGGCTGTTAAAAACTGACGAGACCACTCTGTATTTAAGAGTTTATGGTTGTTCTCAATCTTTGCTAGTGTTCTGGCTTTGCAGTCCTGTTGTTCTTAAAAATAGTTGTTTTGTAAAAGTTTAAAATGTAAATAAAAAAAATCAAAGTCAGAAAGATTGTCACTGAACTTTGAGGATTTATTTCGGAGTGTGTGGAGTAACACGCCAGGGTTGTTGGCCCTGCCGTTGTCAGGCTCTGTCCACTTAACCTGGACCCCGTCAAGACAAGTCGAACATATACGGACATTTTTGTGTTATCAAGCAGTCACAGATACAGACAAGTACAGATAAGACAGTATTAGGAAAATATAGCGACAGCTTCTACAGACAACGAAACCACTTCATGTTTTTAAAGTTGAAGCCACTTAAAAGCTCCCAAAGAAAACACACCAGCAAAAACACGGTGCTTGTAAATCAAGACAATCTGACTGATTACAATGTTTCTTCCATTCATTTCATCTTTTTTATATGACAGTTTTAGCATTTGTTCTCTTAGCTGCGGCTGTGCTTAACAGTCTCATAGTGAAGAACCGATAAAGCCTGAACTGAGACAGAGGCTTAGTCTAACTACAGATTTGACAATTCGGTTCAACTCAGTTTTATTTTGCGCCAAATCACAACAGCAGTCACTTCAATGTTCTTTACATTATAAGCCGCTGCAATAATACAGAGAAAATCCCAACAGTCAGATGAAGAAGCGGGAAGGAAGAAACCTCCAGCAGACTCAGGCTCAGGGAGGAGCACACCTGCTGCTACTCGATGGGCGGAGGGGAGGAAGAGAGCCAGAGGTTAATGATAACTAATGATTAAATGCAGAGTGGTGTATAAACACTTATTGAGTGAAAAGAGGTGGAGAAGTGAAGAAGAAACAGTGTGTGCATCAGTGCATCATGGGAAGCCCCCAGCAGAGCACTTCGCTCTAATAGGGGTCAAACCACTAACCTTGTAAATAGCAGGTGCTGCTCTGCCTCCTGCTCAGGGTAACACTGCCGGTGGTATGAAGTTACCTCGATAAGCTCAGACCCTGTTTGTGGTGCTTCTGGTCGGGCATTTGCAAATCTGCCCATACAAATATCAACCAGTACCTAAGAATACTTACAAAACTGAAATGAAACCAGCCTATGAAACAATCTGCTATTGCGAAACATATAAACAAACAAACTTCCCACTTCAGAGGACCCCACAGAAGTCATCGTGCGCTGTCACAGTGAGCAGCCTGCGAGCCATTCAGCTGCTATTTCATTCTTTTGATTGTGTTGATGAAATGCGAGATCTTCCACTGTCTGCCTGGAGGACGGCTGCCACCAGAGCTAAGTGCTGTGTTTTTGTTTCATTTATAACAAAAAGCCACAGCTGCCGTCAAAGCCAACAACTGTGGGAGGCGGCGTTCTCTGTGTGGCAGACGAGATGCTGCAAAATGAAAAGACTTCAGTGGATTGTTGTTCCACCTTGTCAGCTCCATCTGGCCAGTGTGCACGCGTCGCAGGCCGTCTGCAGTAACCTTTAGGGTAGAAGTGATCGACTGGCTTCAAACCCACGGTGCTCCGGGTTTACACACCTGTGCAGAAGAACGCACCACTTGTTTATGTGGACCTATACTGAAGCATAATGGATGTTTACTGCTGTGGGAGACGAGAATGTGAAACAGTCAAAATGTCCACCTTTAACCAAACGTGCTGCCTGAACCTTGAACAAAGAATTTCAGTGGAAAGTTTCATTTGTGACGGGCTGCAAACTTAAACCTGCTCCGTTTACAAGCTGCTTTCATGAAGTCGAATTAAAACTGAAGAACCAACAAACAGCAGCCAAACCACGAAGAGGTGGGAGAGGTCCGGGGTTTCAATCTTATTTCATACGTTTTATATTTCATAACATCAGCATCGTAGACAGTCATAGTAGAACTCATGATGGCATCAGGACTGCTGTACTGGTACTGGGTGGGAAAACTGAGTCATTAATTTTTTGTTTTTAAAGCTAAGAACCTTTTCTTTAACGGAAATGAATATATATTAATATCAACCCCTGGTTCTGGTAACAAGTTGCCTTTCATAGTCATTCCCAGAAATATTTAGCGGAGCAGAAATGACCAGTGGATGAAAATTTGGCTAAGCTGGAGTCATTTGGGAACGTCTGGCTGATCGTAGACCCATCGCAGGAAGTCCTTCTCTTCGCACGGCTCATGTTGGATGAATCTTTAAAATGTTTTACACACAATTGTTTGTTTTTCTAAAGATGCACATTGGATGATTTAACCTCCTAGGACCTGGTGTCCACATTTTCGGTTATTTAGACCAAAATACTCAATCTTGCTCTACATGGGCCTGATATCCACTTACGAGGACGTTATGCTGCTACTGTCCTATCAAAATGTTAAACGAATGTCCTCATGTGGCTCTGATTTTTCTTAGAAACAAAAATTAGAATAAAAAAAAAATTCTTTGTTTTCACATTCATCGTGTCCCAATCAGCCCAAATATCAAAGAGAAATGAAAAATGCTGCAGTGGAAGAGTTCAGGTCTCAGGAGGTTAGAGTAGATGATCCTTCTCTCTTTGCCATTAAAGGCCAAATAAACTACAGCTCGTTTGGATTACGCAGGTGGATGAATATGAATGAATGAGTGACGGAGCAGTTGTTCACTCCCACCCCTGCATTGCTTCCAGTACAACTCCATTGCATAATACTGGGCTCAGACCTGTAAAGGTTTACTGCAGATGCATTTATGACTTGTTTACATTCTGGGCTTATCTGCAGGTCGTGAACGTCCCGAGGCGAGTTCTTAGACACACGGGATACTGCAGTTTTCTGAGCGATAATGCTGTGGCGCGCATCAATGCCAGGAAAAATAAAACACACTGCATGACTAATACACATGTCATACATTCCCAATCAATGGAGGAGTTGGATTCAATGGAATATTCCACAAATCCCGACCTTGCCAGATTCATTAGCCCTTTGTATCCACAGAAAATAATAACTCCGTCTTTCAAGCGACCCGAGGATCTGGGTAATGTTACCGGTGATCATTGCAGTTGACATCTTGCAGTTATGCAAAAGGTTTGTTCCATTACGTTCAAAGATTCAGGGACCATGATGACAGCTGTCTGAGAAGGATTGACCGCAATGATTTCTCCCTTTTCCACAGCTGCACTCGTGTCTGTCCACCAGTAGCTCTACTGCACTAAATACCTGCTAATAGAAGCAATAAGAAAATCGCTTCATCTGCCCACTGTATTATGTCAATTTCCATTCATTTCTAATGAGCTTCTCAGAGGCTCACTCAGTGTCTGATTCTTTCCACTACAGCTCAGAATTTATTGTGCTCTCTAGTGTTGGAAAAACCTCATTAAAGCCAGACACGGAACACCCGGCACCTCATTCCAGTGTAAATTCCTTCAGCTCACGTGATGTCGCACACAGTGCTGTGGCTAGACGAAGGACGGGAGGTAAACATGGCCACCTAAAGGGCCTGTTGCAGTGAACCGATGGATCTATCCTGTAGTAATAGGAGAGATAACCTCTAAAGGCCACTGTGATCACGGTTTAGGAGGCTGTGCACGCTTTGTCCTTCACTTGTGTTAATATAATAATATAACACTGATCAAAATAAGTTGCCTTGTCTTCCAGTCCCAGCAACACCTCATAGGATCCAAATTAAAGCTAATTTCATGCTGTGTGTACAGAAAGTGACTCGGACTCTTTGTGTGATGCCCCCACATGCCTCTCTGCCAATGATCCTAACTGATAGATGTTAGCAAAGTTCATCAGCACGTCTTTAGTGTGACTTCTCCCATGGCTCATGCAGTTGCCATCAGAGATGGGCAGTAACACGTTACTTGATAACTTTTTTCAAGTAACGAGTAAAGTAAGGGACTACTATTGCAAAATCGGTCATTAGATTACCGTTACTTTCCCGTAGGAACGCTGCGTTACTGCGTTACTAAAACCGTGATTTTTCTGCGAGAATGTCTCACGACAGTGACGTAAGCGAGTGCGACGTTAGTGACAACAGCTGTGTGCAGATCAACAATGGATCATATATCCAGTGCAGAGAGAGTATGAGCGTGCAGCGTTTAAAGCGTGGAAGTACTGACCTTACTTTGAGTTTGATTCCATAAAAAGTGACAAAAACATTAGTGTCCATCGTGCGTGGGAAGAAAACGTCTTTTTACAGCGAAAAAACCCCTAAACTTCCGAGCAAGCACCGAGTAACTACGACGTAATGGGAAACTCACAGAGAAACTCGCGGATTCTTCCACTGACCGCGGCACACCTGCACCAGGGTAAACCTCCGCCTACCCCACTCCTGCTTTACAGGTGAAAATAGAGCAACAGGACCGCTGAGTCTTTGACTTTATATATTTTCTGCTGTGTTTTACTTGCATCTATTTGAAAGACTGAGTGTAAACACAAAAAATATTTTATTTTATGTGCTGGAATGTGCAGAAAATAGGTTTAAATGTTAAACTAATTTCTTCCAGTCAGAGAATGTTGCAGATAATTAAATGTTTGCTTGATGCATAAAGTTAAAAGATTAAAACTGATAAAACAAGTTTTAAAAAGAGACTTTTCCATTTGATTACATTTTGTATGATGGATTATGCAGAAAAAGTAGAATTGGGCTGAAAGATCTATCACTTTATCACCTCTTCAGGTTGTAAATCGTGTTTTTAAAAAGTAACTAAGTAACTAAGTAATTAATTACTTTTGAAAATAAGTAATCAGTAGAGTAACAGGATTACTTTTTTTGGGGAAGTTGTCACGGCGGGGTGCGCCGATGTGTGCGGAAACAGGACCCAAAAGCAGATGATGACGAGGAATAGTAATGATTAACAGAAAAGTGAACCTTTATTGCGATGACGACAGGAAATGAAAGAGACCAAAGCAAACAGGCAAAACACTAAGAAACAAAACACTAAGCTGGCAAAACACTAAGAAACAAAACACTAAAGGTACTAAGACCAAAAACTATAACTATGATTGAGGTGGAAAATAAACAGGCTAAGACTATGACTATGACTATGACTGTAACTCTGGTGAGATAAACAGACGAACTGACAATGGCATGAAGAAAACAAAAGGCTTAAATACAGACATGAGGTGATCAGGGGAAGTGGAGACACATGGGGGAAAACAGCTGACAGACATAAACCTAATGACAGGACCAGGAGAGGAAAGCTAAATACAATGAACAAAGAACACATGACATTGTCAGAATAAAACAGGAAATGACAACACAACTTAACAGACCTAATACGTGATGAAATAAATAGAAAACCCCAAAACATAGAAAACCCAGGAACAATAACTGCCTAAACTAAAGGCAAATAGGAAATAACACAAACTAATAACATATCAAAAAATACAAAGAAAACTCAGAGTGCTGGGTCGGAGACCCAGCCTGTGACAGAGCCCCCCCCCCCCTTAAGGGCGGATTCCAGACGCCCTAAAACCTCGAAAAACAAAACCAAAAACAACCCACCAAGGGCGGGCGGTGGGGGTCCAGGACGGAGGGCCAGAAACAAGGCCAAAAAACCCCCCCAAAATGTCCATCAAAAATCACAGGAGCGCAGGGAACAGTTCATGACTCCTCAGGGGGCCGGCCCGGGGGGTGACGGTCCAGAAAGCCACAGTTCATGTGATCAGGGGGCCGTCCGTGCGGACGGCAACGGCGGCGACACGGAAACGGTTCAGGGGGCCGACCTCGACGGCGGTGACGTGGAAACGGTTCAGGGGGCCGGCCGTGCGGAAGGCGACGGCGTGGAAACAGTTCAGGGGGCCGGCCGTGCGGAAGGCGGCGGCGGCGCCCAAGTGTCAGGCTTACCGGCCGAGGCTTGGAGGGCACAGGACCAGGTGACGCTGAAGCAGAGGCCGGCCCAGGCGACGCTGAAGCAGAGGCTGAGGCCGGACCAGGCGTAGCAGAAGCACAGGCAGAGGCCGGACCAGGCATAGCAGAAGCACAGGCAGAGGCCGGACCCGACGAGGCTGAAGACTCTGAGGCTGGAGCTGCAGCAGACGAAGACTCGGAGGCTGGAGCTGCAGCAGACGAAGCACAGGCTGGAGCTGCAGCTGACGAGGCACAGGCTGGAGCTGCAGCTGACGAGGCACAGGCTGGAGCTGCAGCTGACGAGGCACAGGCTGGAGCTGCAGCAGACGAGGCACAGGCTGGAGCTGCAGCAGACGAAGCACAGGCTGGAGCTGCAGCAGACGAAGCACAGGCTGGAGCTGCAGCAGACGAAGCACAGGCTGGAGCTGGACCGGGCGAAGCACAGACCGGAGCTGGTCCTGGCGTAGCAGAGGCAGAACCAGGTGACAGTGAGGCAGCCACAGGTGGTGGCCGGACGGGCTCCTCAGGCCCCCCAGCCGACATGGCAGGAGGCTGCGGAAGTTGCAGCAACACACAGTCTATATTGGGTGAAATGAGTTTATATGTGTTCTCAGACTGAGGTGTGGCAGAACCAGGCGAGGCGTCGTCCTCAGGCTGAGGCGTAGAAGCAGCAAGCAGTAGTGCAGCAGGTGGTGGTCCTGCAGGTGGCGGCACGGGAGCCGCAGGAGGTGGCGCTGCAGCCACAGGTGGTGAAGCAGAAGGTGGCCAGACGGGCTCCTCAGGCCCTCCAGCTGACGAAGCATGAGGCTGAACGGGCTCCTCGGGCCCGCCAGCTGACGTGGCGTGAGGCTGGACGGGCTCCTCGGGCCCCCCAGCTGACGTGGCGTGGTGCTGGACGGGCTCCTCGGGCCCCCCAGCTGACGTGGCTTGAGGCCGGAAGGGCTCCTCGGGCCCCCCAGCAGACGTGGCATGAGGCCGGAAGGGCTCCTCGGGCCCTCCAGCAGACGTGGCATGAAGCTGGTGCGGTTCTCCTGAACCCCCAGCTGACGTGGCATGAGGCTGGATGGGCTCCTCGGGCCCTCCAGCTGACGAGGCATGAGGCTGGGTGGGCTCCTCGGGCCCTCCAGCTGACGAGGCATGAGGCTGGATGGGCTCCCCGGGCCCTCCAGCTGACGAGGCATGAGGCTGGATGGGCTCCTCGGGCCCTCCAGCTGACGAGGCATGAGGCTGGTGTGGTTCTCCTGAACCTTCAGCAGACGAAGCATGAAGCTGGCTGGATTCTCCTGAACCTTCAGCAGACGAAGCATGAAGCTGGCTGGATTCTCCTGAACCTTCAGCAGACGAAGCATGAAGCTGGCTGGATTCTCCTGAACCTTCAGCAGACGAAGCATGAAGCTGGCTGGATTCTCCTGAACCTCCAGCAGACGAAGCATGAAGCTGGCTGGATTCTTCTGAACCTCCAGCAGACGAAACATGAAGCTGGCTGGGTTCTCCTGAACCTCCAGCAGACGAAACATGAAGCTGGCTGGGTTCTCCTGAACCTCCAGCAGACGAAACATGAGGCTGGCTGGGTTCTCCTGAACCTCCAGCAGACGAAACATGAAGCTGGCTGGGTTCTCCTGAACCTCCAGCAGACGAAGCATGAAGCTGGCTGGGTTCTCCTGAACCTCCAGCAGACGAAACATGAGGCTGGCTGGGTTCTCCTGAACCTCCAGCAGACGAAACATGAAGCTGGCTGGGTTCTCCTGAACCTCCAGCAGACGAAACATGAGGCCGGACGGGCTCCCCGGGCCCTCCGGCTGACACTGAAATTGGCTGCACCAGCTGTACCTCCGTCTCCGGCTCCAAACCGGCCTGGATAGCAGTCCCACAGCAGCTTAGCTGAGCCTGATGGCTAGCTTTTCCAGGGCAAACAGTCTCTGTATAGCCGGGCTCATTAACCGGAAAAGTAGTGTCAATTTCAACAACTTCCTGAGAGAAAACATGAGGAGCCAAAATGTAATCACTCACTTGCGTTTGTGATACGGAGCGTCGGTGGCGCGCACGCCGCTTTTTCTTAGGAGTGGAAGACGGCGGAGCGATGGGTGGAAGTCCCTGGTAACTCCGAGGTCCCCCGAGAGCCAGTCGAGTTCCCCGGAAAGAGTGCTCGTGCTCCGGAATGAGCCACGGCTTCCACCGGAGCTCCTCCTCCAAGAGAGCGCAGAATATAGACTGGCGCTCGTCGTCGTCCAAGTCTATGGTGTGCGGCGCTTCCTCGCGCTGAACTGTGACAGGAGTATGGCGAGACTGTGATGAGGGCGTGGAAACTGGTGAGCTGAGAGGTGGTGACGCTGCGGCGAATCTCAGCGAACCGACACGAACACACTCAGGTTCCGGAGGCAGCAATGGAGATGACTGATTGTGGGGTTGTTGTGACTGGTGGGTGCTGGAAGCCATTTCCTGACTCGACAGTCCCTGGGCCTGCAGCATCTCCTTTATCCTCGTAAAGGCATCAACTATGGCAGGTGAGTCCGGGAGCTGGAGAAGGCGGGGATCCCTCTCCATAATAGCTTCAGCAACGTTAATCATTACCAGCTTGCTCTTCAAATCGGGCGCTGTAAAGAAGCGGTCGAGGATCGCTTGGATCCGAGCAGTCTCCTCCAGACACTCGGTGAGAGCAGAATCCGCTGGGTCCATGACTGGTCAGTTCGTTCTGTCACGGCGGGGTGCGCCGATGTGTGCGGAAACAGGACCCAAAAGCAGATGATGACGAGGAATAGTAATGATTAACAGAAAAGTGAACCTTTATTGCGATGACGACAGGAAATGAACCAAGAGACCAAAGCAAACAGGCAAAACACTAAGAAACAAAACACTAAGCTGGCAAAACACTAAGAAACAAAACACTAAAGGTACTAAGACCAAAAACTATAACTATGATTGAGGTGGAAAATAAACAGGCTAAGACTATGACTATGACTATGACTGTAACTCTGGTGAGATAAACAGACGAACTGACAATGGCATGAAGAAAACAAAAGGCTTAAATACAGACATGAGGTGATCAGGGGAAGTGGCGACACATGGGGGAAAACAGCTGACAGACATAAACCTAATGACAGGACCAGGAGAGGAAAGCTAAATACAATGAACAAAGAACACATGACATTGTCAGAATAAAACAGGAAATGACAACACAACTTAACAGACCTAATACGTGATGAAATAAATAGAAAACCCCAAAACATAGAAAACCCAGGAACAATAACTGCCTAAACTAAAGGCAAATAGGAAATAACACAAACTAATAACATATCAAAAAATACAAAGAAAACTCAGAGTGCTGGGTCGGAGACCCAGCCTGTGACAGAAGTAATCAGTTACCGATTACTTTTTTCAAGTAACTTGACCAACACTGGTTGCCATACAATAAGATGAGACATTAAGAGTTCCCAGAGAGTGAATGGACCAACTGGGAGTTTTTGGCGTTCGAAGCGTGAAACTACTTGATTACTTTTTCACTCCAAGCCTCTCTCCTATGACTCTGGGAAGTTGTGGCAGATTTGTGGCAGATTTGTGGCATGCTAGGTTTACCTGGAGAAGGTCACAGTGGTGTTGTGCAGGAGAGCGTTTTGCTTTATAAAGCAAAGGGGGAGGGGGGGGGGGGGGGGGAGATAGCAACAAACTCTTTGATTCTTTGATAAAGTCGTGGATCTGGGTCATTTTGACCCAGCATTTTCAGTTTCATATATTTGTCTGTATTATGGGAGGTATTCTGATTCTCTTGTTATGCTTCGTTGATTATTATTATAATTCTGTGTTTCAGTTGATTCTGGTTTAGGGTTTTGTTCTTGTGCCCTCGTCTTTAGTGTAGGTTTAGTTCAGTGTCAAGTCTGCGTCTTTGTGACTTGTTTGTTTCCTGTTTTACTTTGAAGGTCCTTGTCTTATGTCAGTGTGTTCAGTTTTGCTTCCCCCGTCTCGTCAGGCTCATCAGGTCCAGCTGTGTGTAATCTCCCAGTCTCCTTCAGGAAGTATTTAAGTCATGTGAACTCGTGTTCTGATCGCTGCTCTGTGTGTGAATGCACTGTGTGTTCACCCTGCTGTCATATGACAGATAATGTATTTGAGTGGGTGAATTTTGTGACCCTTCCTCAGCGGCACTGAAGTGGCCGAGGGATTTCTAAAGAGGGGTGGACATGGAGTAGCGCCAGCTACTTCAACACTTACTTTAAAGGTGATTAAATGTTTCCTGTTGATCCACCTGTTTCACTCTTGGCCTCCCCTCAGTCACCTCTGCGAATGATCTTGGTCTATTCCACCAGTATGACACGATTTTAATATTTTGACAAATAATTTAACGTCTTGTGATGAAACTAGCTGCTTTGGTTTGTAGATGCAGTGTTGATGATCGGGGAGCTTCAAGCTTAAAGAAATTAAATAGCAGTGCAGTAATGAATCACAGTTCATATTGTTGATGTGATCAGCTAGCTAGCAGGGCTGCACGTTATCTATCATATGTTTCTGTGAGCCTGGAAGCATCTCAAACACGGGCTGTGTTTCTTTGTATCCACGAGTCCATATGTTTATAAGGCCGTAGCATGTGTTCATGGAGGTATATAACTGGAAGAAGTATCCTTACCTCTCCCTGTCTCCTGTCTGTGTCACTGCCCAGTTAGCATTATAGTGCATGGATACTCCATTAATGCAGCACAGCTCTGTGCAGCACTCCCTTGCCTACTGTGCTGCTAGTAAACGTTTCAGGATGAAGTGTTTTGCAGGTAGTGCTCTCGCGCTGTGAACTGTAACACATGCTCATGCAAACTGCTCACATTCTTCTCTGTTTGTTCTAGCAGAAGCACACAGGAGCAGGGTAAGAGAAGATGGCTTGGATTTACAGCCGTCACTTTGAAAGCTTTTGCTGACTGCTGAGCGATAGTAAGTAGTAAAACACATTTATTCATATGAACATGTGCCAGACGGTGACTGTTTCCAAACATTATCCACCCACCTGTCTATCTTCAGGCTAGGAGCACATTTTCCAGCAGCAAACCATCCAGTGGGTTACATAATAAAGTCAAGATTTACTGTACGGCTGGTCAGCCTAGTGGCAGTCCTGACTTCCTATCCAAGCTCTGGGAAGGTGGCATCCTGCCCACCTGGGACTCGTATGGTTTCTAAGAACCATCTCCCATTCAGAAGCCGAGCTGTCCAAGCTGCTGCTGCTGCCTGTAGCCATGCTACATACTTCTGTTTGAGGTTATGTGAAATAGATTTATTGCTTTAGAAGAATCAGTGTGAAACTGCTCTGCATGGACACTTTGGGGTAATTGAGTTATACGATGGCCTGAGAGTCTTTGTGTGGCTCTCCGGATTTTCAGGAAAATGGTTCCATGTGTTTGGGTGTGTTTACATCAGTCTTTGTAGACAGGAGCAGTTAGTCTTCACCTTTAGCTCTGCTAAAGACACTGGGTAATGCCTGCCTGCGCTCGGAGCAGTGTCATTCACACCAACTGTGTGTCCCAGCTGATAACAGCAGAGCTGATGCACAGGAGTCCTTTCACCGACACTTACGGTTGGATGTGGTGACAGAAAATAACTTCCATCTGTAGGAGTAACAGGAGCCTTTTAAATCTGTCTGCCTGTTGTTACTAATGGTTTACTGATTTAGAGAGAGCACAAGAAACACTGACATACAACAGATTTAGTGATTGGCACATCCAGCAGACACTTACGTAATGAAAACAGTATATTTGGACAATGAAAAATAAAAACATTTCTACACAGATCCTCAGAGGCTCAAATGTAAAACAAACTGTCACGGCGGGGCGAGCTACGCACAGTAGCTCGGCGTGCCGGTGTAGCGTGCTGACTAGACCCAAGCGCGGCTACGGCTAGCGGTGGGTTTGGAGCAGACACGCAGTTATTCTAGTAACGATCAGTGCACGAAGCGTGGCTTCGGAACTGTCGTTACAGACAGAGAGCGAGCGGAGCCGGGAAGAGAAAAAGGATTGAAGGGAAAAACACTCACGGTTGCTGAATCAGGCGGAGACTGACGTCGGCAGAGTTTCGGAGCTCCTGACACGAAGAGAATGATGTCTGAGCGGCGAACAGGTGGGTGGCTTTTAACCCCGGCCCCGTGATCAGCTGATCACCAGCTGACACAAACGTTTAAAGAAATGAGCGTTAAATTAAATATGCTAATTTCAGCTCCATTTTTTAAATTCTTGGGTAGCAGCTTGATTTACGACTAATTTCTTCTGATTGGCTGTGCCTCAGAGACAGAAGCTTTTTGCTGCTGGTGGGAGGGGCTTTACAGCCGAGGCTGTGCTCCTCTCTTTAACACCGTAGACCCAAGAGTAGGAAACAACATGTTGAAAGCTGAATGCTAAGAGCAGGGAGATGGCGTGAGCGACATTAGAAAATATGCACACCAAACTAAAGGATTTCAAAAGCACGTATTTATGACATAAACTTTAAGATTCCTGAGTTCAGTGGTTTGAGTGTCTTTGAACATGGCGTGGTTGTTGTTGGTGCCACATAAGCTAGTCTGAGATTTTCCTTCATCTCCAGGGTTTCCAGAGAACGGTCTGAAGAAGGGAAAACTGTTCTCCGGGGGAAATGCTTTGTTGGTGTCAGAACAGACCAGACTGCTTCAAGCTGACGGAAACGCAACACCAACCAAGCTACGCAGACAAGCATCTCTGAACGCACAACACGTCAAACCGTGAAACAGGAGGGCCACACACTGAAGAAGAACCACACCAAACACGTTTCGAGAAAGAACAGGAAACTCAGGTGACAACTCAGTTTCACGACAGTAAGGAGAGTGGCCGGCATCGCCTGGTTCGATGAGTAGTTGATGTGGTAGACGGTAATTTGGTGTAAACAGCATGAAAGCATGAAGCCATCCTTCCTTGTGTCAGTAGTTCACAATAATGGTGGCGTGTGGAAAATAACGAGTTCACCGTACTCAAAAGACCTCAACAGTCACCAGATCTCAGTGCAGTGGAGCAGCTTTGGGATGCGGTGGAGAACGCCGCGGATGTGCAGCCAACAAATCTGCAGTGACTCTGCGAGGCTTTCACGTCATTGTGGACCAAAATCTGGAGGAAATGTTTCCAGGTCCTTGTTTAAGCTGCGCCACGGTTCTGAAAGCAAAAGGGGTCCAAACTTAAAAAAGGACCGGTGAGTGTATGACCTACCACACATTATCAGCCGTGTACATGTAAAAATATACTTACTGCGTGTCCTGAGGTAGAGAATCTGGAAGTCAGGTTTCATTACTTCCTGTGCCCTGATATTAGGACATGTGGGTAGATTAAATCTGTGTGATGTGACAAAGTGCTGACACTGGCCCGTGTGCCAGATGTTTAGTGCAGTCTGAACCTTGAGCTACAGTACTGGCTCACAGCATTTACTTGCACACACACGCCGACTTCATTCCTTAAAAATGAGTTCATGTTTAGTGTGAACATCCACGACTGGAATGGAAGATACATGACAAAATACGGAAAAGCAGAAGCAGTCGTCTTTAAATTACACTGGATATGTGATGGGTGACATAGTGGTGATGAAGACGTGGGAGGCGAGACACTGAATCTGGGCTGCTTCACTTAGTAGAGCTGTGAACAGCAGTAGCTGTCCAAATGTATAGTTTAAGTCTTATTTTACCAGAAGTTTATAAAGCACATAATTATGGAATAGGAAACAATAACCTGGTTTTAGTCTTTTAATAAATAGTCCATCTTATCTTAATGACCTTGTAGTACCATATCACCCAAGGCTGGACTGGGACAAAAAATCGGCCCGGGCATTTTGACTAGAGACCGGCCCACCAGGATAAAGATTGAAAATGTGACGTCACTCAGGGGTAAAACCGCAAAGGATTCTGGGAACTTGTGGCAAGAGGTACTAGCGCACGCAGGCTTTCAATTGAAATCAGTCACACAGCGATAAAAAGAAACACAAAAATGTCAAGAAGCCGTTGTATTATTAACTGCAATAGCCGGTCGCATGACAGCCACGGGAAGCCGACGGGTAAAGAGATCGTTTTTTTTTTTTATCGGATTACGTCGTTGAAGAGAAATTTTTTAAGCCATGTTTCCGAAGTAAGAGGCGACGGATGGTCTGGATATACCAAATATAACGTCGCAGAACACTCCAGCTCACAGGTTAGTCTGCTCCAAGCATTCCCACAAAGGTCAGTCTTCTGTTGTAGTTAATGCTTCATTTTTCTTAACATAATTGGTGATATAGGTTACAAGCAAGTCTGGCGCTGAACAGAAATGGTCGCGCTATGCTCCTCCCTCGTCATGCTCTGTCGATATATTACCTCACTCTGTCCTGTCTGGGTCTATCACCAGCATTGGTCCCACATTACTATCCATCATCAACAGTTCACTGAGGCAAGGCTATGTTCCATCTTATTTTAAACATGCTGAGGTAACTCCTCTGTTAAAAAAAACAATCTCGATCCTAGCTCTGCTAGTAATTACTGACCTATTTCAAAATTGCCATTTGTCAGTAAATTACTTGAAAAAATTGTTGAAAATCAGTTCAGGTCTCTATTATGTCAATTACAGATTCTTGACCCTTTTCAGTCTGGCTTTCAAAAGCAGCACTCTACAGAGACCGCTCTCTTAAGAGTCTATAATGATCTGTTAATGGCATCTGACGCAGGGAACTGTTCTGTGATCATTTTGCTTGATCTTAGTGCAGCTTTTGACACCATCGACCACAAAATCCTACTTAACAGGCTGAAGGTTTTGGCTGGTGTATCTGGCTCTGCCCTAGACTGGTTTTCTTCCTACTTATCAGACAGGACCTTCTCTGTTAGGACTGATAGGTTCTCCTCTAACACTGCTGCCCTGACCTGTGGTGTCCCACAGGGCTCAGTTTTAGGTCCATTACTATTTTCTTTTTATATGCTTCCTTTAGCTAGTATCATTCAATCTTTTAGCAACCTGTCTTATCATTTTTATGCTGATGACATTCAGCTCCATATGTCCTTTAAGCCTCATCAGCTGGATAGGCTGTCCACCCTAGTCCAGTGCTTAACCCAGGTTTCTGATTGGCTTTCAAGCAACTACCTCGTTCTAAATACTAACAAGACCGAGACCATGATCATAGCTCCTCCTGAGCTACATTCTAAAATCAGGTTCTTGCCTCTTTCTGTCCATCTGTCAAGTCAAATATTCAAAATCTTGGAGTAATATTTGACTCTTCCCTGGGCCTTGACTCTCATGTAAAATCTTTGTCTCGTTCCTGTTTCTATCATTTAAGAAACATATCTAAACTGCGACATATGGTTTCCTCAGCTGAACTGGAAAAACTCATTCATGCATTTGTGTCATCACGCTTAGATTACTGTAATTCCCTGTTTACTAGCTTGGATAAATCATCTCTCTCTCGCCTCCAGACAATACAAAACGCAGCAGCCAGATTACTAACTCGCTCTACCAAGCGTGTTCACATCACTCCCATCTTATATTCTTTACATTGGCTCCCAATAGAGTTTAGAATTCGCTTTAAAATTCTTGTTTTAACATACAGAGCACTAAATGGCCAGGCTCCAGATTACTTATCCAAGCTTCTTTTAAAATACACTGCTGCTCGTCATCTCCGCTCACAGACTCAGAGTCTCTTAGTTGTTCCCCGTACACGACTGAAGACAAAAGGGGACAGAGCCTTTCAGTCTGTTGCACCAAGGCTGTGGAACAGTTTACCACTACAATTACGTTTGCTTGACTCTGTGGATTCTTTTAAAAAACAGTTAAAAACTCTTCTGTTCAAACAAGCCTTTTGTTGATCTACATATTTTATTTTATTTTTTTTTTTACATTATTTACATTTGATCTTTTACATTGTATATAATGTCTATTGATTTTATTGTTTATTTTAATATTTTAATATTTGTGTACAGCGCTTTGTGATTGCCTGTCTGCGAAAAGCGCTTAATAAATAAAGTTTACTTACTTACTAAAGTTTACTTTGTTTATTGTGCATAAATAGTGAATTGTCCTGACACAATATTGCGTTTCGCTTCTGTTATTATGGTACATTGACAAAAACATATACTTTTATTCACAGGATAAAACAGGTTTTTTGTATCACTAATTGCCCAGTACGATTACAGCATACAGTATTATTGTCACTGCTACATTTCTGTGATGGGTACCAGAAATTATTTCCACTACTAATTAATTACCGTTGAGCTCAAAGGTTATATTAATAAACGGTTAACGAATGTGTATTTATGACGACGATTTGTGAGACTGGTAAACTTACCTTTGTTCGTACCATGGTCTGTAATTTTTTCCTCGTATCTTTTCTTTGTCTTTTCGTCGAGTCTGTCTTTGTACGGACCGGCATTGTTCTCCTTTTGTTTTGTACATTCCTTTTTTTGCGGCAAAGAAAAAACAAGAAGGTATTGGAACCGAAGAATGAACGTTTTGCGGTGCTGCAAATGCTTGCATTTGATGCGGTACTTGGATTGTTTTGCCACGAGTTCCCGGCATGCAATGCGCGAAAGTCACATGATTGCTAAAGAAGGGGGCGGGTGCATTTGGCCTCCTCGGCTGTAATTGGTCCAGCCCAGAGTCGATCATGACCAATTGGCCAATCCAACACCTTTCATTGTATATACCCTTCCTAAAAAAAAAAAATAAATAAAAATCCATCGGCCCATAAAAACAAAAAATAGCCAGCGGCCCACCGCCGCCCGGTATGCCCGATGGCCAGTCCAGCTATGATATCACCCTATTGCCGTACATTTTGGGAGGAACACCCTTCAACTGGTGCGGGAGTATGAAAGGGAATCAAGGAAACTAGCGGATTATAGGAACCATCTCCGTTTCAACCTAAGATGCAGACAAAGCAGAGTTGTTCCTAAGAGCCTGCGCCTTGGATCCACTGTCAGGGGATACAGAGCAGACTTGATTCTACAGAGAGCACAAAATCACCTTTTAAGTGAAAGGATAAGACAGGTCCATTTCACTATAGATGCCCTCCAGATCAAGATCAGCCAGACCCTGCAGGAACTGGAAATCCTTCTACCCTCTCCAATCTTAGAAGAGGTTTACAAGTTTGTGGACAAGGCTCAGCAGGCCCAACACTCTAAAGGAAAAGAAAGACAACGCAGGAAATTTCACACCTTGCTTTCAAAAACACACACTCCTCATCCTGAACCTACACAACCCAGAGAAGAAAACACACCTGAAGACAGTCAGGAGAAATGGGTGAAGAACTTTTCAGACAGGAATCTCACTGAACCTGAAAAGAGAGTATTAGCCAAAGGACTCAATTTTGCCATTTCTCCACAACAGCTGCCCATAGTGGACCTCATCACAGCCACAGAAACCGCCATACGGATTAATAAATTATCACAGACAGAAGCAGAGCAAATCAGGATGAAAGTCTCAGCCACGCTCTCCAGTGCCAAAGTCCCTCCGTCCAACCTCACAATACAGGAAAAGAAGGCCGTCGCTTCCCTGAGCAAAGACCACAACATCACTGTTTTACCAGCTGATAAGGGAAGATGCACCGTGGTCCTAAACACTACAGATTACCATACAAAGATCACAACTCTCCTCAGTGACAACAATACCTACGGAGCCTTAAAGCGAGACCACAAGCAGCTACAAAAAGAAAGTTATAGTTTGCCTTCAAGACTTTGAAAAGGACAAAATTATTGACCGCCTTACATATCACCGCCTTTACCCAGGGGATGCCATACCCTGCATCTATGGACTTCCTAAGATCCACAAAGAAGCTGTCCCACTCAGACCCATAGTCCCATAGTCAGTAGCATAAACTCAGCCACTTATAACATTGCTAAACACCTTGCTACCATCCTTGCTCCTCTCGTGGGGAACACCCCACACCACATCAAGAACTCCACTGACTTCACCGACAAGGTCCAGAAACTTCCCCTGGATCCAGATGAAACCATGGTGTCCTTTGATGTAGTCTCTCTCTTCACCTGCATACCCACCACGGAGGCCATGGAGACTGTCAGAAAACGACTACAAGAAGACAGCTCCTTGGAGGACAGGACCAACTTCACACCTGATCAGATCTGCACACTGTTAGACCTCTGCCTCACCACCACATACTTCAAATACAACGAGGGCTTCTACAGACAAACACATGGCTGTGCCATGGGCTCCCCCGTGTCACCTATTGTAGCAACCTTTACAGTGGGGCAAAAAAGTATTTAGTCAGCCACCGATTGTGCAAGTTCCCCCACCTAAAATGATGACAGAGGTCAGTAATTTGCACCAGAGGTACACTTCAACTGTGAGAGACAGAATGTGAAAAAAAAATCCATGAATGCACATGGTAGGATTTGTAAAGAATTTATTGGTAAATCAGGGTGGAAAATAAGTATTTGGTCACCTCAAACAAGGAAAATCTCTGGCTCTCACAGACCTGTAACGTCTTCTGTAAGAAGCTTTTCTGTCCCCCACTCGTTACCTGTATGAATGGCACCTGTTTGAACTCATCATCTGTATAAAAGACACCTGTCCACAGCCTCAAACAGTCAGACTCCAAACTCCGCCATGGCCAAGACCAAAGAGCTTTCGAAGGACACCAGGAAAAGTATTGTAGACCTGCACCAGACTGGGAAGAGTGAATCTACAATAGGCAAGCAGCTTGGTGTGAAAAAATCAACTGTGGGAGCAATCATCAGAAAATGGAAGACATACAAGACCACTGATAATCTCCCTCGATCTGGGGCTCCACGCAAGATCTCATCCCGTGGGGTCAAAATGATCATGAGAACGGTGAGCAAAGATCCCAGAACCACACGGGGGGACCTGGTGAATGACCTGCAGAGAGCTGGGACCAAAGTAACAAAGGTCACCATCAGTAACACACTACAACGGCAGGGAATCAAATCCCGCAGTGCCAGACGTGTTCCGCTGCTGAAGCCAGTGCATGTCCAGGCCCGTCTGAAGTTTGCCAGAGAGCACATGGATGATACAGCAGAGGATTGGGAGAATGTCATGTGGTCAGATGAAACCAAAGTAGAACTTTTTGGTATAAACTCAACTCGTCGTGTTTGGAGGAAGAAGAATACTGAGTTGCATCCCAAGAACACCATACCTACTGTGAAGCATGGGGGTGGAAACATCATGCTATGGGGCTGTTTTTCTGCCAAGGGGACAGGACGACTGATCCGTGTTAAGGACAGAATGAATGGGGCCATGTATCGTGAGATTTTGAGCCAAAACCTCCTTCCATCAGTGAGAACTTTGAAGATGAAACGAGGCTCTGGAGCCACCTCCACAGGACAAGACTCAGCAGTCCATCTGCATCTAAAGGTCAAAGGTCACTCATTCGAGGATGCCAATGTTCACATTTTGGACAGAGAGGACAGATGGTTTGAAAGAGGAGTGAAAGAAGCCATCTATGTCCACTGTGAGCGACCATCTTTGAACAGAGGCGGGGTTTACGACACCAACTCTCTGCCATCTATAATCCAGTTTTGAGATCCTTCCCAGACGCCTTAACGCCCACTCACATCCTGGGCCATCTGACCTCAGGAAATCACATGATAAGGTGGGGCCAGGTTTCACAATGAACTCACCCGAAACTCTGGCTGATTGGGACCCACACCCAGTTTCACACCTTGGCTCAGGCGATTAGAGGATCATCAGGGGGTCCTTTTGTCCCTCGTTGGGGGGAAACTCCCACTAGGTTTATATCTGGGACTCTCCAACATTTGACCTTAGAACTGAAGAAGCTTCTCGGATGAGAGGTGAAACGTCTTCAAGCAACTTAAAGAAGTCCAGACGCTTTTCTTTACAAGCTCCTTTGATCGCCCTATTAGAGCACTTCGCTCTCGCTCTGCAGGCCTACTTGTTGTTCCTAGAGTATTTAAAAGTAGAATGGGAGGCAGAGCCTTCAGTTTTCAGGCCCCTCTTCTGTGGAACCAGCTTCCAGTTTGGATTCAGGAGACAGACACTATCTCTACTTTCAAGATTAGGCTTCACACCCCTGTCTCTCTTCCACAGCATGTCCTTATCCTGTCTTCCTTCTCTCTCCCCCACCAATCACAGCAGATGGCCCCGCCCCTCCCTCAGCCTGGTTCTGCTGGAGGTTTCTTCCTGTTAAAAGGGAGTTTTTCCTTCCCTCTGTCGCCAAAGTGCTTGCTCATAGGGGGTCATATGATTGTTGGGTTTTTCTCTGTACCATCTACTGTACAATATAAAGCGCCTGGAGGCGACTGCGGTTGTGATTTGGTGCTGTGTAAATAAAACTGAATTGAACATAAAAGGAAAAAGAGACCTTTCCCCCTGTATGTGTAGCATACAGTTTAAACATACAGTGACTCCTGTTGGATATCATAATGTAAACTGAGTGCTTGCAAGTGAACAATAAATTACAAAAGTCAGATGTGGTGAAAAAAATGAATAACAATTTCCAGTTCAGAGCGTGACATCATCTGGCAGTATTTCTTGATGTGTTAAAAGAGGACAAACCAGAGATTTAATGTGAGCATCCAGAGTGAAAGCTGCAAAAGTCGCCCCAAGGTTCCTGATAGAAGGTTTAGCAAATGTGTCAGGGGCACCTCGAGTTTCCATGACCTTAGTTACAAATGTGTCAGGGACGTAAACACGGACTTCTGTTTTCTCTTCACAGAGTTAATGGCCTCTCAGGCTGTGTGACTCCTAAATGACAGTGACAGCAGCGCTGCGGTGGTGGTGGAGTGGATTTCATCTTCTGCTGAAGCGCTGTACGTCAGTGGTGCTGCATCACGTCTTTGCTCTGCAGCTGCTGGGCACCTGAAGCTTCTCAAGTATCAGACGTCTTTGGAACATTGCAGTGATGTTCTTGCATCTTGGAGTCAGACATGCTTTATGAGGTTGTCTAATGGCATTCATACGTACTTACATAAGCTTAATTTATCAATGAGGTATTTGGCCTCGCACTCCGTTTGCCCATGTAGCAGTCTGCTGTCACGCTGTATGATTTGGTTAGCAGGAGTACGCTTGAAATCAAACCTCTTTTATCCGAGTAGTGCCAGCAGCGTTATCGGAAAAGTGTGTAAGTGTGAATCCTGGGGTAAGGCTTCCTGTCTGATTATTCACTTTGTGCTCAAAACCATCAGCATCACAGCAAAACTGGGAGCGACTGCATGCTGCAGCACTATCTATCAGTTATTTCCAGAAGTCTGCACACAGTCAGCTCGGAAACGCTGAACTGGAGACGACGCTCTGTTTTGATGACTCAGGCTGTTCATTTGCAAAAGTGTCACCAGGCATTTGTCAGAGCGTCTCCTCACGAGGATGTGCAACAATGATTCTGCGGGTATGAATCAGAATCAGAATCAGAAAGGGTTTTATTGCCAAATGTTGAGCAGGTTTACAACATTAGGAAATTGCTGCGGTGCTTCAGTGCAAACATACTGTCATAAAAATATAAAAATAAGAATAAGAATTAAAAGTGCTAAGTGGATAGATATATACATGATATATACATGAGTGCAGGTGGTGATCAGTGCCAAACATGGAATGATGCAGTGAACACAGCGTAGGGTCATGTGTTAGTGGTGGGAACAGTCATACGGTTATTGTTCATGTGTCCGACAGCAGAGGGGAAGAAACTGTTCTTATGGCGAGAGGTTCTGGTGCGAATGGACCGGAGCCTCCTGCCTGAGGGGAGCAGGTCAAACAGACTGTGTCCAGGGTGAGAAGGGTCAGCTGAGATCCGAGCTGCACGCCGCAATGTCCTGGAGGTGTACAGGTCCTGCAGAGATGGGAGTCTGCAGCCAATCACCTTCTCAGCAGAGCGCACAACACGCTGCAGTCTCTGTTTGTCCCTGATAGTGGCTCCAGCGTACCACACGGTGATGGAGGAGGTGAGGATGGACTCGATGATTGCAGTGTAGAATTGCATCATCGTCCGTGTTGGCAGGTTGAATTTCTTCAGCTGCCTCAGGAAGTACATCCTCTGCTGGGCTTTCTTAATGACGGAAGTGATGGTGGGCTCCCACTTCAGGTCCTGGGTGATGGTGGTACCCAGGAAGCGGAATGAGTCCACAGAGGTGATGGGGGTGTCAGTCAGGATGATGGGGGGGAGTGGGGCTGTGTGCTTCCTGAAGTCCACAATAATCTCCACTGTCTTCTGGGCATTCAGCACCAGGTTGTTGTGGCTGCACCAGGACACCAGACGTTCAACCTCCCTCCTGTAGGCAGACTCATCCCCGTCCGAGATGAGTCCGATAACGGTGGTGTCATCTGCAAACTTGATTAGCTTGACAGACTGGTGGGTGGAGGTGCAGCAGTTGGTGTACAGGGAGAAGAGCAGAGGAGAAAGAACACAGCCCTGAGGGGAGCCGGTGCTGATGGTCCGGGAGTCCGAGACATTCTTTCCCAGCCTCACGTGCTGCTTCCTGTCCGTCAGGAAGTCAGTGATCCACCGGCAGATGGGATCAGGCACATTCATCTGGGAAAGCTTGCCTCGGAGATGGTCTGGAAGGATGGTGTTGAAGGCAGAGCTGAAGTCCACAAACAGGATCCTGGCGTAGGTTCCTGGGGAGTCCAGATGCTGCAGGATGAAGTGTAGGGCCATGTTGATGGCGTCGTCTACAGACCTGTTGGCTCTATATGCAAACTGCAGGGGGTCCAGGAGGGGGGCCGTGAGGGTCTTGAGATGGGAGAGAACTAGGCGCTCAAATGACTTCATGACCACAGATGTCAGAGCCACGGGTCTGTAGTCATTTAGTCCAGTGATCCTTGGTTTCTTGGGGACAGGGATTATGGTGGAGGACTTGAAGCAGGCAGGCACATGACATGCCTGCAGTGAGGAGTTGAAAATGCCAGAAAACACTGGGGCCAGCTCGTTTGCACAGTGTCTGAGGGTGGCAGGAGACACGCCGTCTGGGCCGGGAGCTTTTCGAGCATTCAGACTCATAAACTGCTTCCTCACATCTGCTTCATGAATATGAAGAGTTGTGGTGGGAGGAGGTGGTGTGAAATCCTCTTTTGTGTGGGGTGAGGAGGGGGGTGTTGTAGGTGAACAGTTTGAAGGTGGTGATGGCTCTATGGAGGGGGGAGAGGTGGGGGAATGAGTGTCCAAAGTGTCTCTATTGTTGGGGTCGTTGGAGGTGTGAAGGCTGCCTGATGGCTCGTCAAAACGGCAGTAAAAGTCGTTAAGGGTGTTGGCTAAGAGCAAGTCATCAGTGGAGTGGGGGGTTTTAGGCTTGTAATTGGTGATATTCCTAAAACCTTTCCACACAGAGGCCGAGTCATTCTCTGAGATCTGCTGCTGCATCTTCTCAGAGTGCTGATGTTTAGCAATGTCCACTTCTTTAGTGAACCTGTACTTGGCCTCTCTGTAGCAGTCCCTGTCTCCGCTTCTGAACGCCTTTCTCTTTTCCAGCCACAGCTTTTTGAGTTTAGGAGTAAACCAGGGTTTGTCATTGTTATAACTCACCCTGGTGCGTGATGGCACAATGCTGTCCTCACAGAAGTGGATATAGGAGGTGACAGTGTCCGTAAACTCGTCCAAGCTGTTAGAAGCAGCCTTCAATGTGTCCCAGTCTGTGGTCTCCAAACACGTGCGAAGCTCCTCCACAGCCTCGTTGCTCCACAGTGAGTTAACCTGGGCAAACTTTACTAGTGTTCACATGTGCACCTGCTATAAAGGGTGTGAGCAAAAAGAGGGGCTGTGCCGAGGGTGAGTCTCTGAATAGCAGGTCGTGGTCAGTAACTTTGCTTGAAAGCTTTACCCTTCAAAGCCGCATCCTCACACCGTGACATACAGCGCTATAGAAAGCACACTGAACTTTTCACGTCACAGAATCTCCCACATCGACAAACGCGGCGACGATCCAGTCACTAACCTTTGTGCTGGTGCACGGCCCCTCTGGCCCCCGAGCCGAAGCCACCATAATAGGGCTCATATGATTGTTGGGTTTTTCTCTGTGTCATGAAGCGCCTTGAGGCGACTTTTGTTGTGATTTGGCGCTATATAAATAAAATTGAACTGAATAAAAACAAAGTGGACTCCTGTTCTGGATTTCAGATGACATGTTGGGGTTTGGGATAAGATGAAAGCAATGAAATACAGTTCTGTCTCTGTGCTGTGGTTCATTTCTATTTCAAACAGCAATCGATTGTCTGGCAACAATCTTTTCTAAAACCCTGGCGAGAAATGGAAGTCTGGAAAAGGTTCTAAAATTATCCAAGGACTTAATATCCAGAGAATATGTTTTCAGAAGAGAATCGTACACTTGTTTTTATTTGAAATAAACCGGGACAGTCAGGAGTGAGGAATTCATTACAGACAGAATGTGCAGCTTCTTTTAGGAATCTCACGGGGAGCTTATCCAGAGCACATCAGGGCCTCATTGTATTAATCATCTCAGCGAGAGCCTCCATAGAAACAGAGTGTTTGACTGAAGTTCAGATGACTAACGACAGGTCAAATTGTGTTAAAACCCTGCTAACACACACACATGCCAAATATCTCTTGGATGCATCAATCGCACTGTGACTGTGTGTGGATGTTATATAGAAAGCAGTTATGTCAAAAAGCATATAAAAAGGTGCTTCTGTGACTGAGGCAGGTTCTGTAAGGCAGCGGTCTCCAACCTTTTTTGTGCCACGGACCGGTTTATGCCCGACAATATTTTCACGGACCGGCCTTTAAGGTGTCGAGGATAAATACAACAAAATAAAACTAGTACCGGTACCGAAAAAAAGAAGATTTATTCATAACACACTGAAAAGACCCAGGAAAACCGAGTTAACGATAAAAACGATAACAAAATCACGCTGAAAACCGATAAAAACCCTGAAAACTACACATTTCACACCTGAGCCTCAACTCTCGCAGCCCGGTACCAAACGACTCACGGACCGGTACCGGTCCGAGGCCCGGGGGTTGGGGACCGCTGCTGTAAAGCACTCTAAATGCTCAGCTAGAGTAGAAAAACGCTGTATAAGAACCAGGCCATTTATCATATGGATAGAAAGGGTTCATGCATGTCGTCCTGTTAAATGAGACTCGTGGGCAGGTTGGGGCAGCGACTGCTGTGCCGATGGCTCGTTATAAAAGTACGGGCTCAGGTGTGGTAAAGGAAAGCTGACCTGTGGCTATAAGCTGTGGATACTGGCCAGTGGAACAAGATCACAGACATGACCTTTGTGTGAAGAGACTGGGTGAAGAGCTCAATCATGCAGAACGTCCTAGCATAGATACACTGGATCTTATGTAGCACTTCTCTGCTATAACATAGCACTCGAAGCACTTTGTATGTAGCTTAATCCCTTTGCATCAAAAGGAGACAGCTGAATGGGTTCAGGCATCAGACTGGGACCCCTGTTGGAAATTTTCTTTAGGCATGTCCAACTGAGACAAACATAGGACATTCTGGACAACTGTCTCTCAGTTTGCTTGGGAACCAGTTTGGTCTTCTCTGCTTGGACCAATTTATTTTGTGACCTGGACGAAGGTAAGTGTTGGATGATGGATTGTGGCCTGTGAACATGGTTGTTACTGTTTATTGTGCAATACAAACTGCACTTTTTTAACAATCATAATTGTGACGTGTAGGAGAAGATACATTTCTAATAAATGGTTTGGTTTTACAGGTGTGCTGTCATGTGTGCATACTCCCAGCATGGTGTTGATATCCACCATGTAAGAGGAGCCTTTCCCAGTAAATCTCCCCCAGGCTACTCTGCAGTATCACTTAGATTAAAGTGCAGAGTTTAGACATTTATGAAGAGTCATTTTATGACCTACTGCTCAGTATCACAGCAGTGAACTCCATTAGTGCTAAAACTCTTTATAAAAGAGGTGTCTGAAAGTAAGGCTGAAGGGAGCCAGTCTGTTCTGTGTGTACTTGGCCTATGTGCACCACCTGTGGAATTCCCATAGTCTTTACCAACACAGGTACAGACATTCATTCTTAGAGAATTCCTTCACAACATTCCTGTTTGTTTGGTTGTTGGGAAACATGAATGTGTTTCAGAGTACGCACGATCTGATATCCTCGTGTTGGTGTTGTTCCCAGATCAACATACTAAATGTTGTTCCAGGATCAACATTGCAAGTGACCAATCAGAATGTGGTGACGTCATACTTTTGCGACTTCGGGAAAAACCGCCGTAAAACAAAAAACTGTACTTAAGCTGCGAGAAACCGCCTCTGTCCGCCGATCAACGGACCCTGACCCTGACCGTTTAATAAACGCTAAGCAGAACTGATATTGTCCTTGCAACATTGGAATTTCATAAATGCACGAATGGCTTGGTGCGCAAAAGAATAACGTGACAACAATGTGATTGGTCACTTGCAATGTTGAACCTGGAACAACTTTTACTATGTTGTTCCAGGATCAACACGACGATATCAGATCATCCTTCAGGCTACAGCGCTCCCTCGCTATGACGCGGTTCACCTTTCGCGGCCTCGCTGTTTCGCAGATTGTTTTGTGTGCAGTTTTCCATGGCTTTTTTTGTTCGTTTGTTTTTACAGCGTATTGTGTTCTGACTGGCTGTAGACCATTGTCAACCAATCTCGTGCTGTGTCTCCTGTACAGTACAGAATGCGTTCAGCTTGTCAAATTTACATAAATCTTCGATCCCTATCAATCAATCAATCTTTATTTATAAAGCACTTTTCATACAGAAAAAATGTAGCACAAAGTGCTTTACATAGTTAAAAGCAGCCCACCCCACCCTCCAACTCACTCCCCACACTCTCAATACACATATATCCCCCCACCCCCACCCACACACACATACACACACGCGCACACTTAAAGAGTAAAAATTGGGCTGGGCTCGCATGAGCCAAGTGAGGAAACACTATAACAGGGAGCCGTCTGCACCGGGAGCCGGTCACAGACCGCAGCCTCCAGGCTGGGCACACAGCAGGAGGGAGGCCAAGGAGCCCCCCAACCAGGCTGAGAGGACCCCCAGAGACCCAGCAGCCACGGTCAATAACAGCCCCGGTGCAGAGAGCGCCCTCCGAGGAAACACTGGAGATATGACGCAATACGATATATACAGGGTAAAATGATAAAATAAATAAGAACAGGATACAATATAAATATAAATATAAATAGAGTAAGAAGATTAAAAAATGAATAAGAATAAAATCAAAAAATATTAGGTAAATCCTAAATTAATAATAGAATAACAGGATAGAATAAATAAGCATAAAAAATAAATAAACGCTAAGTAAAAGCTAAATTAAAAAGGTGGGTCTTGAGCCTGTTCTTAAAAACATGTACGTTCTCTGCGGCCCTGAGCTCCTCCGGCAGGCTGTTCCACAGACGAGGACCATACCACTGAAAAGCTGCCTCTCTGTGAGTATGTGTCCTGACTTTAGGGACAATCAAAAGGCCAGTACCAGAGGACCTCAGGGTCCGCGAGGGTTCGTATGGTAAAAGCAGATCTGAGAGATAAGAAGGCCCAAGACCATTAAGACATTTAAAAACCAATAAAAGAACTTTAAAATCCTCCTTTGTTTACATATTTATGTAGAACTGCATCTACATGTATGTCAGACATAGATTTTGTATGGTTGGGTAGTCTAGGTATAATAATAATGGATTTAAAATCGATCCTGAAACACACGGGGAGCCAGTGCAGCGATTCTAAAACCGGTGTAATGTGGGCGTAATGTCAGCGTGACTCTGAAGTGCTGGACTGTATGTTTGTAAGTTTTCTCCCCAACAAACACGACAATGCCGATGAAACATTTTGCACTGTCAAAGGCTCCTGCAGTTGCCTTTGGTTTCATTCTATAATACTGGACTTATTTTTCTACGAAGGTTTGAACTTTAGAGTGTTTAAACAAGAGAAAAAAGTCTGAGAAAAGTGTATAAAGTGTGTGGTGAAGGGTTTACGGCCTTAAAACATCTAAAATAATTGTAAAAAATAAAGTTGGCGGATTTCACCTGTTGCGGGTCATTTTTAGAAAGTAACTCCTGCGATAAACAAGGGACCGCTGTACTTTAATTTTAATTCCATTAGTTTGTGTAATAAAGCTACTGATCAGAAAACTTTGTTTGTTTTTCATTCACTAAGTTGTGAATAGTGGTGGATCATGAGCCACATGAGTTCTTGTTAAATTTCTTTATGCATTTTGAGCTCTTTTCAAATTTGCAACTGCAGGCTAATAGCTAGCCAAACAGCTAGCTATTAGCCTGCAGTTCATGCATTCAGAAAACACCCGCAGTCAGCTTAGGTCATATGGTGGTGTCAGCCCTGGCGTGGACATATTTGTGTCTGACAAATGATGAATTAGTTTGTTTGTTACCCATTTAATCATCTGGTTACTCCACAGATTTGTCTCAAGTGGAAAAATGTGGAAAGATTGAGGTCACATTTTCAATCTAATTTGATCTCTCATTCTCGCTTACTGATGTTCCTGAATGCACCGAGGAGTCGAGTAAGTTTAAGCCATAGGAGAGATTAAAACTCTTTGTCATGGAAAAAATGCGTGAATGCAATAAACAGCAGTGCAGTTATCAAGGCTGAGCGTACATCAGATGTGTTTGATAAATAGATAGGCTGGATGAAGAAAACCCACGTGAAAGGAGACAGGCATACACATGTGCAACTTTTATTTGACTTTGGCTACTACAAACACTCAACCGTAACAGTGAATTTTGGAGAAAATGAATCAGATGTTTTCACTACGGGGGATAGCTGGCATGTGTCTACACATGTGAGCATAAATCTCATGTTCTCAGTCACATGCTTGCTATGTAGAAGAAGAAGCAATGAAATGCATTATTTCGGCGTGCTCTCCTACAACATAATTGATTTGGAGATGCTCAGCATTTGAAGGGCTAATTCTGTAACTGGGAGAAAGCGCTGACCCTTTGTTTTTGTTGGTCTGTCATGAGTCGTGGCTCCAGATACAAAATTAAATTAAGGGCTTAAAATAAAAATCAAATCTTAAGGAAATGAAAGTGTTCATCCAGTTTTGGATCTTGTTAGACCCAGTGAGGGGAGACAATTTTCCAAAGGGAGTGAGTAGGTAGCAAATAACATAAAATTACATAAGCTGCAGAGGAAAGGCTGTAGGCAATGGAGGGGTATAAAAGTTTCAGTGTTCAGCTTGGTGCCCTTTCAAGCTGTCTGCTCATGTGGAAACATATGAACATGTCAAATTCCAGCCTCTTGTTGTGAACAGAGAGGCTGTTTTCAGCACAAACAGTGCAACAGTGCACCACTCAATTTGCATTGCCGTTTCACCAGCTGGGATGGTCTCTAAGTGGCAATAAGTCCCACATTCCTGCTGTGTAGCATTTCTGCTGAGGGTTTCTGATCTGGACACCAGGGACTCGGTGCTGGCTTGGCTAGGTGTTAAGATTTGCAGCTCTCAAAACTTTCTGTTTCAGGAGAAAATATCCCCATTACGCTGCACTGATAAATATAAAGTACAAATTTGCAGTCATTATAAGTAATGCTATTACCTCATCCTGAAGGTTTGCAGCCACTACAAGCTGTAAAGTTATTTTCTACTTTGCATCATTCTGCGGTAGGTCAGATGAGATGTGGCCGAGGGACAAGCTGTCTGTCACGGCTGTTATCTCAGATCCTTTAGTGGCTCAGTCGGTCACGAGAATACACCACGCAAGAGACGTAAAACCTTGTAGCAGGGACCGAAGGCTCGATGGACCAGCTGAGGCTTCGGTGAGCTTTCCCCGACATATATTGAATTGTTATGCTGAGAGCTGGCACGACAGAAAATGATCATTTTTTTCAATTCAGCATACCGAGCGCCTGGATGGCTACAGGGAGATTTTATATCTGACTTTATTGTATTGTGTTAATCGAGTTCTAACTAAGTGGCAACTCTGGCCACTTTAACAAAGCATTAACACGTTACTAGACCTGCAAATAGAAGCTGTGTCTGCCTCAGAGTTTGAGCTGCTGTGTTTGTAGTTTTGGTGGCTTTTGGAGGAATTTCATTGAACTATTGGACACATACCGTGCTTTGCTGTGAGGTAAAGAAAGTTTACCTCAAGAGACACATGACCAATTCAGTTCAGCGCAAAATCACAACAACAGTCACCTCAAGGCACTTTTCACTGTAAGTAGATCCTACAATAACACATACAGAGAAAAAGCCAACAATCATATGACCCCCTATGAGCAGCTCTTTGGTGACAGTGGGAAGGAAAAACTCCCTTTTAACAGGAAGAAACCTCCGGCAAAACCAGGCTGAGGGAGGGGCGGGGCCATCTGCTGTGATTGGTTGGGGATAGACAAATAGGATAGAAGTCCGTTCACACCCATTATCATAACTATTATAACCGTAAGCCCACAGAAGCCCCAGTGTCCAGAGAAACATGCAGACTCAGAGGGTGGATTTAAACCCAAGGCCTGCTTGCTGTACGGGAACAGCTACAATCAGCACACCGCTGTGCGGCTGATTTCGATAAGTGTGTATGACTGAGGCTGTTGTTATTTGTAACAGCATGTTTGCCTTTAACATTATAGGCACAGGGTGTCAGACTAAACCAGGAGCACAAACATATCGACCATGAATGTGTTCACATTTAAAACCTTTCACTCACACATCTGCTCATTTTGCATCATGTTGCCCTCTCGAGTTTCACACTCTCTGATAGTCTGAGCAACACTTATGATGCAGTTTAAGCTAGCTAGCAAACTAAAGTGGTAGGCACTTAAAAATGGACTCCGTTTACCTGCAGCTCAGTATTCACATAATGTGCCCAGATACAACTGACAGCTGGTAAACAGGGCGCTGTATGAGAAAATGCTGCCACGGTTGTTTCTGAAGAAAAATGTGTTCAAGTTTTGGGAAAAGGGTCAATGAGACAGATGTACTGCGTTTGGTATTTGTGACATTCTGTTGTTTTGTTGATCAAATGAGTTAATCATGAAATCAGACTTTTATTAAGTTGCATCACATGATTCTTCCACCAAATCCAGAGGAGATTATGTCAGTAGGCTGGAGTGTATTAGAAAGATCAGCAGCAGAGGTTACACTTGGTGTGTGTGTGTGTTGATGATTCACAGCCGAGCTATTCAAAGTCATTTCCAAGTATGTGTTATTCCTGTAACAATGCTGGGATGAGACTCCCGGCTGCTGTCAGAGTTACATTTGTGATGCATTGTTTTCAGGCGTTACTAAGGACACTATCTCTACTTCACAGGAAGCCTGACGTCAAACAGCGCTCTCATCTTCTTAAATAATCTTCCCAGAGATCTAGAAGGTGCTGCCTGGACAGTGTGTTCAGCGCGAGCTCGTATGAGAAAGCCAGGGCCTGGGATTTTTTTACACTCTCATCATTTCAGCCACGTTCTGCGACCCGAGCTGTGTTTCCACCTCCTCACGTACGTGTTGCAAAGAGGCTCTTAAGATGACAGATTTGCGACACGGGGCACGTGCTGCAGGCTTTAAACGCACACTTTCACTTTTTCCTCATTAGCCATTGTCTGCGACAACTCTGTTTCATTTTGAGATGAAGGGTGAAATTTATATCAGACAATTAGGACCAGTTTTTGGAGCACATGAGGGATTTCTGAAGCGATGCAGCGATGTCCAACCCACCAACCAACCATCAGAAAAGGGTCTCAGCACTTTTTTCCATTCGGTCATGACAGAGTCTTTCCATCGCATTTCAGGGAAATCGTGGAAAAGCCGACCTGACAGCGGTGACAGTAAAGCGCCTACGACACCTCTGACATTTTCCAGCAGTCCTGTTGTCAGCCAGCACATCTGGCCAAGTTTAGGATGGCAGAACCTGCATATGAACATGGAGGAAATTAGTTTTAATCATAATATGTTAGTAAGAATGTGCGACATGTGGCCACGCATACTGAAGGCATTTTTATTTTGTAGATTAGCATCATTCATCACTCTGATAAGTTTAAATAGAGTAACCTCAGAACAAGGAGTCACTCATATCGTTAGTTCAGACTCAAACACTCAAACCGGAACCCTGCTGCACGCTTGAGAGCGTAGGCTTCATGCATGGGTGATATGTGAGTCCTATGCTGGTGCTGCTGGGGCGGCAGCATCTCTGCTGGGGACAGGAAGAGACTGAACAGGCTGATCTGCAGGCCCAGCTCTGTTCTAGGATGCCCTCTGGACCCAGTGGAGGTGGTGAGTTACAGGAGAATGGCGGCTAAGCTGTCATCCCTGATGGACAACATCTCCCACCCCATGCAGCAGACTGTGACAGCACTGAGCAGCTCCTCCAGTGGCTGCAGCACCCACGGTGTGGGACGGAGAGATTTCGCAGGTCTTTCCTCCCCACTGCTGTCAGACTCCACAACAAAGCCTCCAACTGATCAAACACATCCACACATGTGCAATAAGACTAAGTGCAATACTCTTTCCTGGCACCATTGTATTATACTCATATTGTATATAGCATTTGTATTCCATTTTATTTGATTGTATACAGTATTTTATTTTATTCTATTGTGTACAGTATCTTATTGATATCTTATTCCAGTGTTTTTCTCTGCAACTTTGCACTCTCCACTGCTGTAACAAAACTAATTTCCCACGCGTGGGACTAACAAAGGTTATCTCATCTTATTCCAACCATAATAAACTAATTTATTAGCCAATGATTAGCCGCCCTAAATTAACAGTGTTGGTAATAACCACTGTCATGTCTTATATTCCTGTAATGGTTAATCTGCCAGCGTGGATCAAGATGGTCTTTGTGTTGCTTCAGTGCTAAAAAGCAATTATGGTAATTATACACTTTTACAAAAAAAAAAGCTGACAAAATAATAAAGCTGTCATTAAGAAGTCAAATTACAGTTATTTACATGCTAAACTGCTTTCTTAAACAAGTCCAGTGTGCCGGCTCACATTTGGGTATAAAATGTCAATTCAGTTTATTTGGCTTGTTTAAAACAGGCAGTGGGAGAGTTTTAGAAATAGGTGGTTAAACATAATTCATTTTCATTATTTGTGTATCACAGTAAGGCACATATGTACACGCCGGAGCTGGGCTGTTCTTTCTGGGGTTATGAACTTGATTGCAGAAGTATAGAGCTTTTACAGCAGAGGTCCTCAACCTTTTTTGCACCACGGACCAGCTAACGTCTTACAATATTTTCACAGACCGGCCTTTAAGGTGTTAACGATTAAAAACCCTGAAAATCATCGGTTTCACACCCGAGCCTCGACTCTCGTGGCCTGGTACCAAACTACTCACGGACCGGTACCGGTCTGTGGCCCGGGGCTTGGGGACCGCTGGAGTACACAGCTTTTTTTCTACATTTTTAGGGCAGAATATAACACACATACGCTGGATGAGTAGCAGAGGACGGACACACACACACTTGTACTCACATCACAATATAATACCAATACCAATATAAGCTCAGTTAGCTGCAAACTGTTGCATGGTGTAACTTTATAGGATAAACTGTTATTCTTGCATAAGGTGAGATACACAACTGGTGAAAGGTGCACCTGAAGCAACATGCTCAGACTGAGTCACCATGTCTGTTTCTTACTAACAGCTCCAGGACTGAGTACAAACAGTGCACACTCTCAATGATGGCTGACGAGGTCAGAAGTCTTGCAAGAACACACTCTGGATACTGAAGCTCCTGTGAAAAATAGAGCCTCAAATCAGAAGTAAAGTCAAATTTCATTTGTATCTGCAGGGAGGCTGACACACCTGAGCCCCGCCTGCCTATAAGAGCGAACTAAGTCCGGACTATGATGATGTTGTTGGTGTGTACTGGTGCAGCCATGACAGTGTGAACAGCAACCGTGAGGAAAGGACTTAATAAAGACGCTGAACAGTATAAACATGTAGTCGGGTCTGCCGCGTGATGTTTACAATGGACTTATGTAGCAAAGAAAAAAATGATAAATAACTCTAAATATGTTTTGTATTTTAGATTCCTCAAAGTATGGCACCTTTTCTTTGTTGACAGCGCTGCAAACCCTCGACTTTCTTTCAGTGATGTAGTCACCTGAGATGGTTTCACCTCACAGGTGTGCCTGCCAGGGTTCATTGGTGGAGTTTCTTGCCTTCTAAATGAGGTTGGGACCGTCAGTTGTGTTGTGCAGAAGTCAGGTTGGTTCACAGCTGACAGCCCTGTTTGACAACTGCTGGAATTATATCATTGGTTCATATTATGGCAGTCAGAAAAACCATCAAGCCCTACGATGAAACTGGCTCACATGAGGACGCCCCAGGAAAGGAAGACCAAGAGTCCCTCTGCTGCTGAGGATACATTCATCCGAGTCACCAGCCTCAGAAATCGTTAACAGCAGCTCAGATCAGAGCCCAGATAGATGCCGCACAGAGCTCCAGTATCAGTCTGTGTGTCTGATACTTTATGGTCAAATAGCTGCTAAGAAACCACGACTGAGGAAAAGCAACGATCCTGATTATTCAGAGCTGCTTTCAGGAGTGTGGCCATACCAGATGTAGGAGTCTCGAAGATCTTGAGCTAGACTCTTCTGATTTTTAGATTCCAGCACAGTAAATAGAGTTTGCAATTCAGACCTACAAACCTGAATCAGGTTGCACACAACACAACCCAGCAGGTCAATGAGGAATCTTTCTTTTACTTATCAAGGAAAATGCTAAATATGCCTCAAATTAAAAGAACACCATTACAATGATCTATTCTGACAGCACACCTAATTAAATCAAAACTAAAGCATATCATCAAAAGGTAACTGCCACAGGAATCACAACTGTCAGTGAAAACACCCACGAACTATGTCTGCTGCTTCTCTCAGGGCATCATATTCATATTGATAAGAACAAAAATCCCACAAATAAAGATGCTCCATCTTCTGGTAATTCAGCACTTGGAAGGCGGTGCCTGCTGCTTGTTACTGCTGGTGGAGAAGCTTGTTGTTCTTATTGTTGTTGTTTGTGTTAAAGTTTTCTAAAATGGGAGCTCCAGATGATGAATACTACTACTTGTTCAAAGTTGTACTCATTGGAGACTCTGGAGTGGGGAAGAGTGATCTGCTGTCGCGTTTCACAAGAAATGAGTTCAACTCGGAGAGCAAGAGCACCATCGGGGTGGAGTTCGCAACCCACAGCATTCAGGTGGATGGCAAGACGATAAAAGTTCAAATCTGGGACACAGCTGGGCAGGAGTGCTGCAGAGCCATCACCTCAGCGTATTATCGGGGTGCAGTCGGGGCTCTCCTAGTTTACGATATTGCAAAGCACCTGACATACGAGGATGTGGACCGCTGGTTGAAGGACCTGAGGGACCACGCTGACAACAACATCGTCATCATGCTGGTTGGAAACAAGAGCGACCTTCGACATCTCAGGGCCGTGCCCACTGACGAGGCCCGAGCATCTGCAGAAAAGAACAGTCTTTCATTTATTGAAACTTCAGCCTCGGACTCCACTAACGAAGAAGAAGCATTCAAGAGCATTCTCACAGAAACCTACCGTATCATATCTCAGAAGCAAATATCAGACAGATCTGCACACAAAGATTCCCCAGGCAACAATGTAGTGGACATAAGTGTCCCCAACACTGGATGGGCAGAGGGGCAACAAACTCCTCTACTGCCAAAGCCTGTGACCCTGACCTCCTTTCCCAGAGTCACGTGAGTCTGAATACATAGAATCATGTTTCAGTAATCAAAATGTGAAACCTGTAACAATAGACCCAACGATGTTTGCATGTTTTTCAGCATAGTCATTATTTTGCACTGAACACACACCTCACGGCTGCAGCTTTCCAGCTCAGCCACACACACTACCAACAACACACACACACAGACAGCCTGGTATGGTGGCGAGGCGTGATTGCAGATACCGTGCAGGTGCATCCATCTCCCCTGCAGCGGCACCACACCCACGCCAGACCACGCCCCGCCACACTACCCTTACCTTGTGGAATATTTTGCAAAGCACACTGTGCATGTTGTGCTCTTTCATTTTATCCCATGGCACACACTGCAGTGTAAGCATATCTATGTTCCATCCCTTCTTTGCTGATCCACAAGCATAAAGCTTTGCTGGGATCAAACTTCGTCATGGAAACTTGTAAATGGAATTATAGAGAGTGCTGAGATTTGGAGTAACAGGGGAAGACTATCACATGTACAGATAGTGTATCAGTGTCACAGCAAACAGCCCACTAGCCTGGTTAACCAGGTTGGCACAACATGCTGTTCATGAAGACGCTTATTGTTCACCAAAGCAGAAAGCTGCCCTAATCTAGTTCCCAGCTCCTCACTTGATCTACACCTGAATCAGCACATGGATGCAACTTTTACATGCACCTTGGTGATGGTGGAATTAACACCCACACAAAATCAAATCTGACATGAGACACATTATTCTTGGCGCTATACCTGTAAAGGACGCATTCACTGATAACATATGCATGAATCAATAAAAAGAAAAAGCTGGAAATGGAAAACAAAAGAAAACAGAAAAGAAAACGCTTCATTAGTCGTCATATTTCTTGGCAGCTGAGCAAATGCTCCCAAAAATGTGGTTATTTGACCATCTGTCAGAGTCATTGTTTTTAATGGCCAATGAATACAAATAAAGTTTTTTAAAAAGACGAGAGACCCACGCTCAGCCATGTTATCAGTGTTGATGTTATGTAGTTTTACCACCAGAGGGCACTGTTGGCAACGTGTTTGAGCTACAAATGCGACAGCTAGCTGTTGGGATGTTTTTGTCTGTTTGTTTAGTGCATGTTTATGTCCTTTATGGGTAAGGCCTCGGCTCAGGTTGGAGTGCAGTAGCCTGGGGCTGAGTCTGACCTGGGTCCCTGCTGTGCGTCCTTTGGTGTCAGTGTTCACTGTCAAAAGAAAATGTTTATGTCCTTCATAAAGGACAGGACATGTTCTGTGCACCTAGCATTGCGAGCATTGGTGTTTTTAAGCGAACAACACAGTGACTTTTTTCCCTTTGTGTCAATGCAGAAGCCTTCCAGTGATTTGTGGAGGAAAGGTGGAAGAAAAGCGCTCCACAAATACATCAAGGCTAAAAACAGCAAGTAAAGATGGATGATACATGAAAAAAAGGACTTTTCTTGCCAGGACAGCTGTCTTACAGGCATACTCAGCGCAAAGGTTTTACATAATTTTCACATATAAGTTTGGTTAAACTGATCGATCAATCAGCCTGCCTGCAGAGGACTCAGCTCGCTGTCACAGCTGATTACAGAGGAGGGGCGTGGGTGGATGGGGGGTGAGGGCCGAGGTGTGGATCTCCACTCATCTCAGGAATGTGTGCAGGTTCCTCTCCAAAAGCGCTGACGTCAGGAGTAGCCTTGGATTAGAAACAGGCAGGTTATAATAAAATGGTTGTGCTGTACAGCTGAACGGTTCCTTATAAGAAGACTCCCAGTGCCAGTGAACTGTACACCAATGAGACACTGAATGACAAGAAGATTCATCTATACACCCCTAATGTTTATGTGTGTTTGTGGATAATGTGGTTTATTGTAAACGTGGTGTTTTACTGTCCACACTTTCTTTTCCATCCAAAGAAAATGATTTTCAGCTGTTTCTGGTCTAGTTCCCTTTTCCATGGTTCTTTAGGACCCTGGAGGCCGCCATGGGCTGTGCTAACACTAACAATGATGATCTTTCTGTTCTCCAACAATTAGCCTAATATATTGATAATTAATCAACATTTACAAGTCAAAGGCCTTAAAACTTCTGAAATGGTCTTAAATTTGGTTTGAATGTGTGACCTTATACATGGTGATGTGTTGCATTTAAAACTGTTGTCCTTGAAACTGAAGGAAAGTCAGTAAAGTTTATTTAATAGGAGTTTTTCATAGACAAACAAGTGGTGTACACAAAAAAATAATAGGCAATATAAATAAATAAAAACAATAATAATAATTCAATAAAACTCTCAACAGAAGCCTTTTTAAATGAAATGTTCTTAAAAGAGTTCAGCATTAAAAGAGGCCTTCTGTAACACCAGGACATGTCCTTCAATGCACATATTAAACAAATATGTAAGACTGCGTTCTTCCATTTGTGCAACATCTCTAAAATTAGAAATATCCTGTCTGAGAGTGATGCTGAAAAACTAGTTCATGCATTTATTACTTCCAGGCTGGACGACTGTAATTCATTATTATCAGGATGTCCAAAAAACTCACTGAAAAGCCTTCAGCTAATCCAAAATGCTGCAGCAAGAGTGCTGACAGGGACTAGAAAGAGAGCAGATTTCTCCTGTTTTGGCTTCCTGTTAAATCCAGAATTGAATTCAAAATCCTGCTCCTCACATACAAGGTCTTAAATAATCAGGCCCCATCTTATCTTAATGACCTTGTAGTACCATATCACCCTATTAGAGCACTTCGCTCTCGCTCTGCAGGCCTACTTGTTGTTCCTAGAGTATTTAAAAGTAGAATGGGAGGCAGAGCCTTCAGTTTTCAGGCCCCTCTTCTGTGGAACCAGCTTCCAGTTTGGATTCAGGAGACAGACACTATCTCTACTTTCAAGATTAGGCTTCAAACTTTCCTTTTTGCTAAAGCATATAGTTAGGGCTGGACCAGGTGACCCTGAATCCTCCCTTAGTTATGCTGCACACGGTGTAGCTGCCGGGGGATTCCCATGATGCACTGGGTGTTTCTTCTTCACTCACTATGTGTTAACAGACCTCTCTGCACTCAATCGTATTTGTTAATAATCTCTGGCTCTCTTCCACAGCATGTCTCTATCCTGTCTTCCTCCAATCACCTCCTTAGCAGATGTGAGCCTGGTTCTGCTGGAGGTTTCTTCCTGTTAAGAGGAGTTTTTCCTTCCCACTGTCACCAAGCGATTGCGTGTAGGTGCCTGTTTGATTGTTGGTGTTTTTGCTGTTTTACTGTAGGGTCTACCTTACAATATAAAGCTTCTTGAGGCAGCTGTGATTGGACATTGTGTCAATAAAACTGTCAGTAATTTTCATTCAGTGAGTTTTTCCACTCACAAAGTCAACAACATGTAATTTTTAATGCACAGTTAATTCCCATTTGCTCAGTCAGAATTTGAAGAAGGTATCGTCTCTTCTAATCTCAGCTACGCACCAGTGATGTCATCTCTGAGAGCTGAGGTGCCAAGGAGCTACACCCGATTAACACACACTGTTATTAAAGTAAACAGCTGTATACACAACCACAACCCTGGACCAGAGAAGCACCTGTTGAGGCGCACTCGAAGGTCCACACAGGTGAGTAAACCAAGCACACATTTCTGGGCCCTGAGGGAAGACATTGTACATAAAGGAGTGATTTAGGCAAACTCTGGCTTCTGTTTTGTCTTAATCCTTCGTGTCAGCTCTTGCAGAGAGGAAAGCCGATTGACGGGCCCACCTTTCTGTGCCTTTGCACGACAAATGAATTGAAGTTGTCAGACCTGCTTCTGTCAGCCAAAACGTTAAGAAATACAGTCATTATGGAGATATATGTTCTCATTCATGAGGTCAGCTGGGAAAGCAAACAGACGATGTGCAGCACATTGAGTGTTTGTGGTTTTTCATACTCGCACACACCACCAGTGAATAAAGACAGGGTTAATGTCTGTACTGGGACTGAACCAACATTTGAACTTCATTGGAGGAAGCTGGAAGCCAGTGGCTGTCCCCACTGTGCAGACTCCTAACCTTACATAAGTCAGGACACATCTGCAAATCAACTTGGCCAACATCAGGAAGGTGCCCATAGCAAAAAGATTCACAAATGGGCCACACGTTGTACATCGATTTGGTCAGGACGTATTTTTTTCAGTCTTGCAGGCCTCACTTCATAAATCATTGCTCTCCGCATTAGATTTCTGTGCTGCATAAAAAAGGAAAGAAAAACATTCACAGAGCTGCTGACGACTTACTGTTGAGCTGTAACACTGCTTCTGCCTCCATCATTACAGCTAATGATTAACTGCTTAGGCAGCTTCCCCTATTTCAGTTTACTATTACCAGTGTTGGGTAAGTTACTTTAAATTAGTAACTTAGTTACATTACTAGTTACTTCTATCAAAAGTAACTCACTTACTTCAAGTTACTTGTTACTTTCAAAGTAACTAGTTTCCGGGGAAAGTAACTTTGGTTTTACTCAGAATTCTCTTGTTAATGTGTTGCTTCCATAACTGGATACCCAGCCAGATTGCCAGTCTTCTAGCTTGCCTACATGTTAACACTATCCTGCCACAAGTACACTGTGCCACCTACCAACAGAAAGGAAAAGATAATGTGCACATTTCCACGAGAGAAATCCCACGCCTGGTTCTATCCTAGCCTGCTTTTTACATCCAACACAAAAACTGCAGTCGTGGTGCTTTGATTGTACTCAGAACTCGGAAATTCTGCCTTCTGAATAGGAAGATGTAGGTAACACCAGACTGCAGATGAGCTGCATACAGGGCTGGACTGGGACAGAAAATCGTCCCGGGCATTTTGACTAGAGACCGGCCGCCATTATAGGAAAAATCATAAAGCCTTTGAATGAAAACAAACGCTGTTGTGACAGTGATGTACACTGTTCTGATGGTATATATGCATCAATCTATCAATCGTTTGTTGTAAGACTCAATTCAATTCAATGTTATTTATATAGCGCCAAATCACAACAAAAGCCGCCTCAAGGCGCTTCATAGATACAGAGAAAAACCCAACAATCACATGACCCCCTATGAGCAGCACTTTGGCGACAGTGGGAAGGAAAAACTCCCTTTTAACAGGAAGAAACCTCCGGCAGAAACAGGCTCAGGGAGGGGCGGGGCCATCTGCTGCGACCGGTTGGGGTGAGAGAAGGAAAACAGGATAAAGACATGCTGTGGAAGAGAGACAGAGGTTAATAACAGATATGATTCAATGCAGAGAGGTCTGTTAATACATAGTGAGTGAGAAAGGTGACTGGAAAGGAAAAACTCAATGCATCATGGGAATCCCCCGGCAGCCTACGTCTATTGCAGCATAACTAAGGGAGGATTCAGGGTCACCTAGATTCAGATAATTATTTTTTAAAAGCGAGACATTTTAAATGAGAATAAGAAAGAAAAGTATTTCTTTGTGCCCCCCTCTCCCTGTTAATGCCCTACCTGCCCCCTGGCAACACTTTGCTAGACCTGCCCCTGCACAGTTACCAGCTGTCAGCTACATAAAAAAGGATCCTGGTGTTATTTGTCTCTCAGAAACAGTTCATAACTTCCCTTCAACTCATCCATGTCACCTAAAAGGTAAACCTGTTTCTCCATCACCTGTTCAGCTCTGATGGTTCAGTAAGGACATCTCCTGGTTTCATCTTCATGTTTCTCTCTCACCAGATATCCAAACCGACATCATGACCAGCAGCTTTACAGCTGTGGCTCCAGCAAACATCAGCTGATACTAGAAATTAATATTAAATAAATTCTAACAACAGCTGATCAAGCTTAAACGTGCTGCTGTTGTTTAGCGCGACATCCGCTGGTTTCCTCTTTCTGGCGCAAAGTGGGCGATAAACAAACAAGAGAGCCAATCAGCTGATCATTGATCAGTTTCATGATTGAAGTAGAAACGGGAGAGAGAGGGAGAGAATGAGAGAAGAAGAGGCAGCTGTGCAGCAAAGACAGAATAACTCCAGCTTTGTGTCTTTTTCATTCTACCTGAAGTCCGGGACAAACTGTTCCTTTTCACCTCAATACGAAACGCGTAATATTTTCTCTGAATACCAGACGATTCTGTTTTTTACGGGACGGTTGGCAACTCTACTAACTAACCTTATGAACAAAATAAAGTTCACTATCAGTAACATCATAGCACCACCCAGCTGTATAGAAACTCCGTCAAGCTAGCTAGCACGCAGTACGAGTTATTGTAACTGACTGTAAAAAGTCAGCATAACAAAAATAAACTCCACCTAAACTTGGTTCATATCTGACCCAGAGAGACTGCAGCTCATAACTTCTTACCTGAAGTTCAGTTCACCTGACACTCGGACTGGCGGCTGCCTCTGGTCTCTCCTCCTGCCTCCCCTCTCCCTCATCCACCTGCTGGCCTCTGTGGAAGCTCCGCCATAGCCACCACCAAACAACTGAGTTATTTTTTACACATCTGCCAGCATCTGGACAATCCACCACCTTTCATTGTTTATACCGTTACGGAAAAAAACAAACAAAAAAACATCGGCTCATCAAAACGAAAAATCACCATCGGCCCACCGGGTCCAGCTATGGCTACATATGTGTTTAGTAGTAATTTGTTGTTGTAGCGGGCTAGCAAAACAACTGTTTTCGAGGGCATTGCCATATTGGAATCCCGACTTCTCTGACGAAGTTAACCAGAACTCGAGTGTGACATCATTCCCAGGTCCGTGTTCTGATTTCCAAGGTAAGTCGAACGCAACACATGAAGTAATGAATAACGACTAAATCTCAGTAACGATTAATGCATTCCTGATTTTGGCATAAGCAGTTACCGTGCTCGGTACCAGAATAATAACATAGTTACTGTAACGCGTTACTTAATAACGCGTTAGTCCCAACACTGAGTATTACTGCGTAAATGTAAAAATCCATCTTTCAGGTAGGACTGCAACATTGTTGGGCTTCATTAAGCAGCAGCACCGTTTAAGCAAACTATATTTGCTTGTTTTTGTTACCTAAAAAGTCTAAAGTAAGTCTAATGTCTAGGGTTTGGTCACCAGTAATGAATGAGTGTGACTTTGTTCTAGCAGGATAACATCTCTGCTTTTGTGTATGATGTGGTCCTGTGGCTTTATCAAGCCATGGTTTCCAGCTCACACTGCAGAGCGTTGTGTTTGAATACAAAGTAGCTGGAATGAGGTCCTCCATGCCCGAGGCCATGGTTCTCAACTGCAAAAGGTTGGACTGTCTGTTCTGGGTTGGCGATTTCTGCTTCATGCGGAGGAGTTCAGGTGTCTGAGTCTTGTTCATGAGCAGGGGAAGGTGGACTGGAAGACTGAGAGGTGGATTGTTGCATCAGGCTTCTGGTCTGCTGAAGTGAGGAGAAAGTGGATCCTGAAGCCATGAAGGCCAAGCTGGAGATTTACATTCACACCCTTACCTTTGGGTAAACTTTGGGTAGCGACCAATAAAATCTGATCACAGCTACGGGCGGGGGAGACTGTCTGAGCTCAGACAATTCAGAAAGGCTGCAGAGTAGAAACATAGAAGGTTTGCTGTGGTGTATGGCACTATTAGATGTTCGTACTATACGCTTTACATGGTATCACTTTTCATCTGATGTGTGCATGGTTTTGTTTTATACCTTAAGCACATTTTACACGTAATCAATTGCAAAAACGACATTTTTTAGAGCTGTTCACCAACTGAAGGGCTCCAGTCTGACAGGATCTTGTGACCAGCTCATTAGTGCAACTTCTCCACATCTTTTCTCTGGTTAACAGATCATGGCGGACTTTTTTTCAGGGTCTGCTAAAACACTGGACACTGGGTGGCCTGGGGGGGTTACTGCACCCAGTTTTCATGCTGTTGTCCAACCTGACTGTACTGTGTGTTAATCAGAACTTCAAAGGCCTTCACAGAGGGTGTGTGAGTCCTTTTAAGGAGAACTGTAAAAGAGCTTTATACTGAAGTAAGTGAATAGGCAATATTTACAGTGTGTAAGTGCACGGCTTAAGTTTGTATGCTCCCTTTTTCAGAGCTTTTTGGCTTTCCTCTTTTCTTACGCCCACAAGAACACACACCTAATACAGTACACAAAACCTCTCACCCTTACACATTCCTGCATTTACCCTTGTGGGGTTTTTTTTAGTTTGTTTTGCTGAACCTGCTGCTCCTGCTGATGTCTAGTTGCACCACATGCTGACTTCTGACTCCAAGAGCGTGGTGGCCTGTCTGTGAACTGAGGGCAGCATCTGTCTGAGAGCTGTACCTGGCTGGTACTACGATGTGCTCCAGACTGCTGAAGTCAGAGGGTGAATGTAAATGTTTATGTCTGCTCTTAATTCCCTAATTTGGCCAAATTGGACGTATGAGAAGGTGATGATCTAGCCTGGCCACAGGAATTTTCATGGACAGAGTGCTGAAGTACCTAAGCACTGATTTTAAACACTTAAGGATGAACCTGAAGCAAAAACACTGGGGATCATGTATCTTGCATCAATATAACTTTTTTGTGACAGGAATGAAATGCTGTGCTAAACTTTGCTAATGTGCTAGCCAGAAGTGCACTCCCATATTGTAGAAGTGCAGTTAGTGCATAATTTACTTCTCTTTTAGTTCAGCCCTCCACCAGCTGATGAGATAAATGCCCAGTATAACATAAAGGTCTAAACATCTCTTACTTTATTCAGATTTCACAGAGTGTATATTTGTTAATAATTTGATTTGAATTATTTTGGATGAAGATAAAATGTAAGATAATGGAGAATTTCAGTTTTACTTTAAAATTTTGTTTAGTGTAATGTTTACAGTTATATTGAATTTTCTTTCCTTATTTAATTTTTACGTACTATTCCTTTAATACATGGCAATTGTGCACAGGGGGAGCGATCGCGATCGGCACTGTGGAGTAACAGTCGTGGTGATGAAAAATGGTTGAGCGTCCACTCCAGCTGAAGGAGTTTCTGACCTAAGTGGAGAAGTTCAGCTACCTCGTGTGAGAGGAGAAGGGAGACGCACAGACATGTCTGCAGAGATATGCATGCTGTTCCAGACTGTTGTGGTAAATAAAGAACATGAAAGCGAAGCTGTTGATTTACTAGTCAATCTACGTCCTTCCAAGTGGTGGAGATCAGTTTTCTCCAAAGGATGGTTTGGCTCTCTCTTGGCGATACACAGCAAATCCAGCATGTCCAAATTAACACTGTCGGATTTGATTTCAACACTATTAAAGTGTCTATATGGGTCCACACCAGAGAGTGTTAATTTAACTCTTTTTGGAGAGTTGGTACGTTAACTCTGATTTAGTGTTAAACACCAAATCTGTCTGGAGTTGATAATTTAACACTTGGTGTTAAGAGTTTATATATTAACTCTCAAAGAGTATTTTAGTTTAACTACGTAAGAGTTATCTTCTAATTCATTCTAAAAAGCGGGAATTTTACTGTTCTGAACTTCTAGACATTTCTTTTGGAAATAAACATTTACTAAAAAGATGCAATGTTTTTGAAAAACATTTATTCTGAACTGTGCACCACAATTTCAAAACATTTTCTGAAAGATGTAACAGTGTACATGTTCTCACTTTCATTAGAATTTTGTTTATCAAAAGGTCTGACATGGTAAATGCAAAGAACAGCATCTCATCACTTATTTCTTCAATACAATATGCATGTCCTTCATTCATCCCTTTGTGGAACTTCAACGCACTTCTGCTCTCCCCCATATTCCATCTTCACAAGCATATCCTGTGCGGAGATTGAATAAAAATTAGTTGACACTAATTAATGGCACAAAACAATTGCAGCACAGTGGGAAAAAAAGGAATCCTCTTTGAGCCATTACTTGTGTAAAGTATTTTCCCAAAAGACAAAGACACAGGCAACAGGTAATACTGAACTAAATGTAAAACCTCAACCTTTTTCATTTTTACCTAAACCGTGTGCACAAAACTCTGGAGGGATCTATGCTAACGTAGAACCCAGTCAGGATGTCTGCTACTGCTGTTTGCTCGTTTTTTTAATGGGCGATCGTTTTCAGGCTTCAAGTAGCACCATTATACCAACATTTCACATTCTACACATTGTTTTAGGCGTATTTGACCAAAGGTTTGACTGAAAATTCACATGCAAGCTTTTTTTCAAGGCAAACAATACCTTTCAGCTAGCTAAAACAGAATATTGTGCTATCAGCGAGCAACATGGCTAATGCCTTTCACACAGCTTTGTCTCAACTCCAAAGAGCCACAGAAGTAAAAGCTCATAATAATAATTGAAACAATCTTTGAAAAAATGACTTACCAAGCATGGCAAACAACTCAAATATGTAGAGCAAAATGTTCTGAAACGGCTTCACTTCAGCTTCGATTGGAGCCGTGCTGGGGGCGGAGTCTGTGAATTCACTCTATTGGTGTCATAGCCCGTCTAGGAGTTCAGAGTTAAGAGGTCAAGAGTTAATGTTTCCATTGTAACACCTCCAGATTTGACAGAGAAACACTCATTTTTAACACTCGTTTTAACTACTATCATTTTACACCTCAGAGTTACATTAAAAGAATGTGACTCTGCTTAGAGTAAAATTAACTCTACTTTTGCAAGAAGACTATTAACACCAAAACATTTAACACTTTTGAATTTGCTGTGTACGGTGAGAAGTTCGATCATTAAGAGGAGACAGTTGAAGTGTTTGGAGCGTCTGATAACGATGCTTCTGGGACGAGGTGTTCCAGGCATGCCAGAGATGGAGTGTTTCCCAAGATGAGACTATGGAAGTGGCTGCGAAGAGGGACGTCTGTAACTCTCTGCCTAGGCAACCTTGGATAAGTGGAAGTGGATGGATGGATAGATGGATGGATGGATGGATGGATGGATGGATGGATGGATGGATTGATAGATGGATGGACAATGGATGAGTGGGTGGATGGATGGATGGATGGATGGATGATGGATGGCTCGATGGATGGATGGATGGATGGATGGATGCATGGATGCATGGATGGATGGATGGATGGATGGATGGATGGATGGATGTACGATGGATGGATGGATGGATGGATGGATGGATGATTGGATGAGTGGATGATGGATGATGGATGATGTATGGATGTATGGATAGATGATGGATGGATGATGGATGGATAGATGAATGATGGATGGATGAGTGGATGATGGATGGATGGATGAATGGATGGACGATGGATGGATGGATGGATGCATGAATGCATGCATACAATGCATGCAACTAAAAAAAACCCACAAGGGTGAATGCAGGAATGTGTAAGGGTGAGAGGTTTTGTGTACTGTATTATGTGTGTGTTCTTGTGGGCGTAAGAAAAGAGGAAAGCCAAAAAGCTCTGAAAAAGGGTGCATACAAACTTAAGCCGTGCACTTACACACTGTAAATATTGCCTATTCACTTACTTCAGTATAAAGCTCTTTTACAGTTCTCCTTAAAAGGACTCACACACCCTCTGTGAAGGCCTTTGAAGTTCTGATTAACACACAGTACAGTCAGGTTGGACAACAGCATGAATACTGGGTGCAGTAATCCCCCCAGGCCACCCAGTAGATGAATGATGGATGATGAATGGATGAAGGATGGATAGATGATGGATGGATGAGTGGATGATGGATGGATGGATGAATGGATGGACGATGGATGGATGGATGGATGGATGGATGGATGGATGATGGATGGATGGATGGATTGATAAATGGATGGATGATGGATGGATAGATGAATGATGGATGAGGAATGGATGAAGGATGGATAGATGATGGATGGATGGATGAGTGGATGATGGATGGATGGATGAATGGATGGACGATGGATGGATGGATGGATGGATGGATAGATGATGGATGGATGGATGGATGGATGGATGGATGGATGGATTCATGGATTCGTGGATAGATGATGGATGGATGGATGGATGGATTCATGGATTCGTGGATAGATGATGGATGGATGGATGGATTCATGGATAGATGATGGATGGATAGATGATGGATGGATGGATGGATGGATGGATGGATGGATTGGTAGATGACGGATGGATAGATGATGGATGGATGGATGAATGATGGATGGATGGATAGATGATGGATGATGGATGATGGATGGATAGATGATTGATGGATAGATGATGGATGGATGAATGGATGGATAGATGATGGATGGATGAATGGATGAATGGATGAATGGATGGATGGATGGATTGATGGAAGGATGGATGATGGATGGATGGATAATGGATGAATGGATGGATAGATGATGGAAGGATGGATGGATGATGGACGATGGATGATGGACGATGGATGATGGACGATGGATGGATGGATGGATGGATGGAAGGATGGATGATGGATGGATAGATGATGGATGGATGGAAGGATGGAAGGGTGGATCGATGATGGACGATGGATGATGGACGATGGATGGATGGATGGATGGATGGACAATGGATGGATGGATAGATGGATGAAATGCTGGATGGATGGATGGATGGATGGATGGATGGATGGATGGATGGATGGATGGATAGATGATGGATAGCTGATCGATGGATGAATGGATGGATAGATGATTGATGGATGAATGGAAGGATGGATAGATGATGGATGGATGGATGGATAGATGATTGATGGATAGATGATGAGTGGATGAATGGATGGTTTGGCTGTCTCTTGGCGATACGGTGAGAAGTTCAGTCATCAAGAGGAGACAGTTGAAGTGTTTGGAGCGTCTGATAACGATGCTTCTGGGACGAGGTGTTCCAGGCATGCCAGAGATGGAGTGTTTCCCAAGATGAGGCTATGGAAGTGGCTGCGAGGAGGGACGTCTGTGACTCTCTGCCTAGGCAACCTTGGATAAGTGGAAGTGGATGGATGGATGGATGGATGAGTGGATGATGGATGATGGATGGATGGATTGATAGATGGATTGACAATGGATGAGTGGATGATGGATGGATGGATGGATGGATGGATGGATGGATGGATGGATGGATGGATGGATGGATGGACGATGGATGGATGAGTGGATGAGTGGATGATGGATGGATGGATGGATGGATTGATAAATGGATGGATGATGGATGGATGGATGGATAGATGATGGATGGATGGATGGATTCATGGATAGATGATGGATGGATGGATGGATGGATGGATGGATGGATGGATGATGGATGGATGGATGGATGGATTGGTAGATGACGGATGGATAGATGATGGATGGATAGATGATGGATGGATGGATGGATGGATGATGGATGGATGGACAATGGATGGATGGACGATGGATGGATGGATAGATGGATTGATGATTGATGGATAGATGATGGATGGATGAATGGATGGATAGATGATGGATGGATGAATGGATGAATGGATGAATGGATGGATGGATGGAAGGATGGATGATGGATGATGGATGGATAAAGGATTAGTGGATGGATAGATGATGGAAGGATGGATGGATGATGGACGATGGATGATGGATGATGGACGATGGATGATGGACGATGGATGGATGGATGGATGATGGATGGATGGATGGAAGGATGGATGGATGGATGGATGGAAGGATGGATGATGGATGGATAATGGATGAATGGATGGATAGATGATGGATGGATGGAAGGATGGAAGGATGGATCGATGATGGACAATGGATGATGGATGATGGACGATGGATGGATGGATGGATGGATGGATGGATGGAAGGATGGAGGATGGATGGATGGAAGGATGGATGATGGATGGATAATGGATGAATGGATGGATAGATGATGGATGGATGGAAGGATGGAAGGATGGATCGATGATGGACGATGGATGATGGATGATGGACGATGGATGGATGGATGGATTGATTGATAGATGGATTGACAATGGATGAGTGGATGATGGATGGATGGATGAATGGATGGATGGATAGATGATGGATGGATGGAAGGATGGAAGGATGGATCGATGATGGACGATGGATGATGGACGAGGGATGGATGGATGGATGGATGGATGGATGGACAATGGATGGATGGATGATGGATGGATGAATGGATGGTTTGGCTCTCTCTTGGCGATACGGTGAGAAGTTCAGTCATCAAGAGGAGACAGTGGAAGTGTTTGGAGCGTCTGATAACGATGCTTCTGGGACGAGGTGTTCCAGGCATGCCAGAGATGGAGTGTTTCCCAAGATGAGACTATGGAAGTGGCTGCGAAGAGGGACGTCTGTAACTCTCTGCCTAGGCAACCTTGGATAAGTGGAAGTGGATGGATGGATGGATGGATGGATGGATGGATGGATGGATGGATGGATGGATGGATGGATGGATGGATGGACAATGGATGAATGGATGATGGATGGATGGATAGATGGATGGATGAGTGGATGATGGATGATGGATGGATGGACAATGGATGAGTGGATGATGGATGGATGGATAGATGGATTGATTTGATTGATTGATTGGTAATTTATTTCAACATGTGAACAATATACAAGTACATTTAGAAAAGAAATGAGAGAAAAAAAAATATACTATACAAATTACATACAAAAAAACATTCTGATTAGGTTGCTTCACTTCCTGTTTGCCATTTGTTTGGAAGTTGTGTTTTGATCGTGTCCTGTGGATTTTTGAAATTTGGCCATCAATTTCTGGAGCAAAGACTACTCACATTGTTGGAACTTTTGGTACAACCCTGTCTGGATTACGACTTTGATACAGGATATTGGACTGGACTAACGGAGTTAACGAGGTAATTGCAGGCTAGCCAACGCGTTACCAGGCTAACAGCTGACTGAGGAATCAGCTGACCGAACCTGCTACCAGGGTAACCAGATAAAATGGGGCTGAAGAGGACACCGACAGCTGAGGAAGTCGAGGACATTAAAAAGTCCCTTGACTTCATAATGGAGGAAATTTCTACTATCAGGTTGCAGCAGAAAAATATCATTGAAATTGTGGAGGAGGTAAAGCTCCTCCGCATCCAAAATGCCGAAAAAGATAAAAAGATTGCATACCTGGAAAGTAAGGTCGCTGACCTGGAACAATACTCCAGGATAAACGACGTCATCATCACTGGGCTCCATATTAAACCCCGGTCATACGCTCAGGCGGTGACCGCTGACAGCAACGAGGAACCTGGAGAGCTTGACATTAGCTCCACGGAACAACAGGTGGCTGCTTTCCTGCGGTCCAAAGGGATTGCCCTGGACTGTAACTCTGTCGAAGCATGCCACCCTCTTCCCAGGAGGAACGGCAACATACCGGCTATTATATTAAGGTTTGTAAATCGAAAGCACAAGATTACGCTGCTGAAACAAGGAAGAAAATTAAAAGGATCTAATGTCTTTATCAATGAACATCTAACCAAACACAACGCTGAAATAGCCAAAAAAGCGCGACACCTTAAGAAGCTGGGAAAAATCCAAGGCACTTGGACGACGAACTGCAAAATATTCATTAAACTAAACGGATCACCAGAGGAAGCCAAAGTTCTGACCATTAAAAATATGGCGGATCTCGAAAAATATCAGTGAGCAACACGATCTGGACGGCAAACAAGGTAACAGACAACCACACACTCACTTATGACACACACTGGAAGGAAGAACTCAGATACATCTGGAAGAATCAGCTGCATCAGTCAGACAGTTGCAGAATATGATCAATTGGAACTGAAAACATTTAACTATATGGATCACAATACACACGACTTGGAATATGAAATAGATCCAGACAACAACTTTTTCTCATCTAACAATAACAATTGCTGCTACTATACAAATAAAGACTACAATCAGAGGATTAAAACTGAGAATAAATTATCAATTATCCACTTTAACTGTAGAAGTCTCTATGCTAATTTTAATCATATCAAAGAATATCTTAACCAGTTTTCACATCCATTTAGTGTCATTGCCTTATCAGAAACTTGGATCAATATGGAAAAAGGAACAGACTTTGAACTGGAGGGTTATGAATTCACATTTATAACTAGGCGAAACAAAGGAGGAGGAGGAGTGGCCTTGTATGTGGACAAATCCTTGAAATTTAATGTGGTGGAAAAGATGACGATGGTGATTGATAATGTACTAGAATGTATTACAGTTGAAATTTGTAAAGAAAAAAGTAAAAATGTAATCATTAGCTGTATATACAGAGCTCCAGGTAGTAGTATTGAGACATTTAAAGACTGGATAGAAGAAACATTTATTGAAATAGCTCGCAAAAAAGTTTTCATTTGTGGAGACTTCAATATTGATTTGCTAAACCCAAATAAACATAAAACCACTGAGGAATTTATAAACACAATGCACTGTATGAATCTATTCCCTAAAATTACTAGACCTACCAGGATTACATCACATTGTGCAACTCTCATAGACAACATTTTTGCAAATGACATTGAAAATAAGACTGTAAGTGGACTCCTGATTAACGACATAAGTGACCATCTTCCAATTTTTACAATCTATGATAGGAATTACAAGATCAATAAAATGGACAGTAAAAAAGAGTACAGACGAGTAAGAACAGAAGAAAGAATGAATGCATTTAAAAAAGATTTATTGAAGGAAAACTGGGGTGAAGTATATCAGGAACAGGACGTTAATAGTGCTTATAATAAATTCCTTAGAATATTTACATTACTGTACAATACCAACTGTCCAATAAAGCAATATAGTAGGAAACAGAAATATATGGACTGTCCATGGATAACAAAAGGTCTGCAAAATGCATGTATAAAGAAAAATGCTCTATACAGAGAGTGCTTAAGAACGAGAACTAAAGATGCTGAAATCAGATAACAAAAGATATAAAAATAGGTTAACTGATATACTTAGATATACAGTAGTAAAAAGGAATACTATAAGAAGCAATTAGATATAAATAGAAATAATAATAAAAGATTATGGGAAATCCTGAACAGTGTTATAAAATGTGGGACTGGACAAAAGAACTATCCCAAGTATTTCATTTGTAATGACCATGAAGAATACAATATGGATGTTGTGGCAAATAGTCTCAATGAATTCTTTGTAACTGCTGGACCAAATTTAGCAAGAACAATCACTGATCCTGGGAAAGCACAGGAAAAACCCGATACACTGATTGACAGAAATCCATATTCTATGTTTCTCACAGCCGTTGATGAAAATGAAGTTCTTGAAATTGTCAAAAAATGTAAAAATCACAAATCTTTGGATTGTAATGATATTGATATGATAGTGGTTAAAAGAGTCATTGAGGCTATTATAAAACCATTTACATACATCTGTAATTTATCATTTCAAACTGGTCGATTTCCAGACAGAATGAAAATAGCAAAAGTTATACCTCTATACAAATCTGGAAACAAACACCATTTCACAAACTACAGGCCTGTCTCTTTACTACCTCAATTCTCAAAAGTTCTTGAAAAACTGTTTAAAAACAGACTGGAAAAATTTATAGATAAACATAAACTACTCACTGAGAGTCAGTACGGATTCCGATCAAGCAGATCAACATCATCGGCACTATTAGATTCAATAGAATACATCACAAATTCCATAGACAAAAAGCAATATGTGGCTGGGTTATTCATAGACTTGACAAAGGCATTTGACACTATAGATCATGATATATTAATAAGAAAACTGGAACGTTATGGTGTCAGAGGGGTAGTTTTAGATTGGGTCCGGAGTTATTTAAGTGACAGAAAGCAGTTTGTGAAAATAAATGGTGGTTGCTCCTTATGTATGGACATTGCTTGTGGTGTACCCCAAGGGTCAGTTTTGGGTCCAAAATTCTTCAACTTGTACATTAACGACATCTGTAAAGTGTCCAAAGTATTAAAAGTGGTTCTCTTTGCTGACGATACAAACATTTTTTGCTCTGGTGATGATCTGCAGAATTTATTGGAGGATATGACTAATGAAATAAGTAAAGTGAAGTTCTGGCTTGATAAAAACAAATTATCATTAAATTTGAATAAATCTAAACTTATGTTATTTGGAAATAGTAGTTTAAATACTAATGCAAAGATTCAAATAAATGGTGTTGATATTGAAAGAGTCAGTGAAAATAAATTTCTGGGGGTAATAATAGATGAAAAACTTAACTGGAGAGCTCACGTAAGATATATTCATTCCAAAGTATCACGAAGCATTGCAGTACTAAACAAGGCAAAACAGGTATTCGACAGAACATCACTTCATATTCTCTACTGTTCACTGGTTTCACCATACTTAAGCTATTGTGCAGAGGTCTGGGGCAATAACTATAAAACCACATTACATTCACTTTTTACTCTTCAAAAGAAAGCAATTCGAATCATCCACAATGCAGGTTATAGGGAACATACAAACTCACTATTTTTGCAGTCTGAAATATTGAAAATTGACGATATAGTGAAATTCCAAACAGCACAAATTCTATTCAAAGCAAAAAATAAAGAACTGCCAGGTAATATTCAGAGTATGTTTTTTTTGAAAGAAGGAAGTTATAATTTAAGGGGTTTTTGTAACTTCAAAACAATGAAGGTACGTACTACAAGAAAAGGCTTTTGTGTTTCTGTTCAAGGAGTGAAACTATGGAACAAACTGAATATGGAATTAAAGCAATGTCCAAACATAAAACTGTTCAAAAAGAGTTATAAAAATATGATCTTCTCGATCTATAAAGAAAAGGAAAATATTTAAATTAAGTGAATGTCTCTATTTAAAAACAAACAAACAAAAAATTCATGATGTGATATTATAGTATATAGTATATCAGAAATCTGTTCACTATTTTTATTACAAATTATATCAGTAAGGAAGCTGACTAAATATTCACTGATAATTTATGGGACAGGGGTGGGATTAAATAAGTGTATACTTCTTCCCACTCCCTTTCAACATGTAAATTAATCAGAATGTTTTTTTGTATGTAATTTGTATAGTATTTTTTTTTCTCTCATTTCTTTTCTAAATGTACTTGTATATTGTTCACATGTTGAAATAAATTACCAATCAATGGATGGATGATGGATGGCTCGATGGATGGATGGATGGATGGATGGATAGATGCATGAATGCATGCATGCATGGATGGATGGATGGATGGACGATGGATGGATGGATGGCTGAGTGGATGATAGATGATGGATAGATGGATGGATTGATAGTTGGATGGATGGACGAGTGGATGATGGATGGATGGATGACTGGATGATGGATGGATGATGGATGGATAGATGATCGATGGATGATGAATGGATGAAGGATGGATAGATGATGGATGGATGGATGGATGGATGAGTGGATGATGGATGGATGGATGGATGGATGGATGAATGGATGGACGATGGATGGACAATGGCTGGATGGATGGATGATAGATGATGGATGGATTCATGGATAGATGATGGATGGATAATGGATGGATGGATGAATGGATTAATGGATGGATAGATGATGCCCCTCCCTTCCTTCCCTCCCCATCTCCAGCTGCCTCCCTCTTCCCGCTCCACCACAACCACCCACACATGCAGGGCCTTGGAGTAGGGGTATGTCACCAGGGTGCAGAGGAGGCTACCCCCCCCCCCCCCCCCCCCTGTCCCCTTCTGGCTGCCTGTGCCTCAATTTTATCCCACAACTTAGACATTCACATTACTCACACTCTCATTACACATACATATAGGATCTTGGGGGTGGGCACGATACACGGAGTCCAAAGTACCATCAGGGTGTACACCCCACCCCTGGCATCGTTGCCCACCTCTCAATTTTAAATACACGTAGACATTGAGGGCTAGCAGGAGGGACCATGCGCTTACCTGCTGCTCTCTGGCAGGTAGCTCCAAGCCCTCCTGGGTTTTAAATGCACCTTAGAACACACATGCATCAACATTACAATGAGCGGGTGGAGGGAGGTTTGGAGTCTTCTCTCACCCCCATTCTCTGCGACCTGCTGGAGCAGGGGGGCTAGGACTAGGAGGAGGAGTTGGCCGTCCGACTGCGGTCTGGAGTGTGGAGCCTTCCTGCTGCTGCGGAGTCGGGGCGGTCTGCCTCCCCCCACCGCAGGGAAAAGGGAAACACCACCTGGGTCTGGGTGCAGTTCCCCCCTCCAGGGGCGGGGGCACCTAGACCCGGTTTGTAGAGTACGCTTGGGGAGTGTGATCGTGTGTACAACGTCTCTTTATGTCTGTCTCCACGTTGGTTGAGTGTGGAGTAAGTGCATATGAGAGCATGAGGGTGGGAATGGATGTTTGTATCTGTGTGTGCCTGTATGTCTGTGTCTATATGTCAGGTTGGGTGTCAGGCGCCACCTCTCTGGGGACATCTCAGGCCCTCCAAGGTTTGGAGGCCTATCTCCCCCTACCACCACTTCCCCTGCCAGTGGCGGACCCCCTCAGACATCGGTGCGTTGGTGGTTCTTTGTGTCCTGGGATGGGCGTCCAGGTACACACCGGCTCACTCCTTGGCGGCCGCTTATCGGGGCCTGGAGCCTGGGGCTCGCTCGGGCCACTTCGGAGGTGGGGTGCCCCCGGCCTCTCGGCCTGGGGCTCGGTCACTCAGGCGCAGCTGGCTGCCGGTGGAGCTCACGGGCGCGTCACTGCAACTCCCCCTGGCTTCTGCTCCGCGGCTGCTGAGTGAGCCCTCATCTGGGACTCTCCTCAGCTCTTTCCGGGACAGTGGCGCAGCTGCCCCTCTTTGGTCTTCCTTGGTCTCTTGTGTTCTGGGGGCCTCTGGATGTCTGGAGTTTTGATCTCATCCACACCTGCTTCATGCCCTGGAGGACGGGGCTGTGGCCCCCCCACACCCTCTAGCAGATTATTACATGAAGGAACCTTTTAAAAAACAAAAAACAAGCGCGTCCATGCTCACAGGTGTACACACGGGTGATCACACCCACAAACTACACCCTTTT
>NC_140570.1:1287970-1340470 GCF_057381845.1 Rhamphochromis longiceps | reverse complement strand
ACTCAGGCTCCTTCCCCACCAGAGAGGTGACATTCCATGTCCCTATTGCCAGTCTTGGCAGCTGGGGATCAGTCCGCCAGGGCCTCCGCTCCTGGCCGCCACCCAGCACACAATGCACCCGACCTCTATGGCGCCTCCTGCGGGAGGATGGGCCCATGTCTCCTCTTCGGGCTGCGCCCGACCGGACTGAGGCCCGGCCACCAGACACTCGCCCTCGGGCACCCTCCCCGGGCCTGGTAACCCTATCCCGGGCAGGGTAAACTGTTCCCTCGATGTTCTCTTCATAAGGGTCTTCTGAATCGCTCTTTGTCTGGTCCCTCACCCAGGACCAATTTGCCATGGGAGACCCTACCAGGGGGCAAAAGCCCCCAGACAACATAGCCCCTGGGATCCCTGGGACACACAAACCCCTCCACCACGATAAGGTAGCGATTCACGGAGAAGAATATCTATATTGATTTCCCTAAACCCTGCCTCTGCTATAAATCAAATAATAAGAAATAACAACTAAAACTGACGCTGACTGTATACACCTGTGTCCATGGAAGTCAGTGGAACATATGAACTCAATGATTGTTGAATGTTGCACCTTCTGCTGTGCCACCCATTGAACTGCAGCATATTTCTCTACAATGGGGAGTCAAAAGTCTCCTGTGGGCACTTTCTCAGGCACCAAAACAAAAACAGGTGGGTGACTGCCAAAATGATAAACCCAAAGCTTTAAACAGTAGTCCACAAACCAATGGATGACACCACAGTGGTGGTAGCATTCATTTCTTATTATAGAGCCTGTGGCTATGGCGTCATTGCTGACTCTTGAGGCCTTTGGGAAAGCCACTGCAGTGCCTAGCAACCGTAGCTATGTTTCAAACAAACGCAGTTTTTTTTTAATGCCGGGTCTCTGGTTTTATAACAGAGGAGTCTCTGGGAATGAATCCTGACCTGACCTACAGGAAGCACAAGGTGTCGTTCTTATCTGAGAAGGTGATACACGAGTATTTTAAGTGTAAAGAAACGAAATAAACAGTGGAAACACTGCTTACAGGGCGTGTCGTACTAGAGAGAAAGGCATGCAGTTTATGTTAAGCTCCACACTCTTCCTCCTGACGCATGAAATCAGTGTGTTGTTTCTCTTAAACCAACACACCCACACTCGGTGCTCTGATGATGTGGACGTCATGCAGCAGTCCTGCTTTAATGGTTAAAATGTGTCAGCGTTCAGATCTTTGCATGCTCCTACACATCCCATTCACAAGTTTCTTTGTAGAAAATAACACTAAACAAACAGGCAGAAGCTTTCCATGGAGGGTGACATCATCTACATCCTGTAATCTTCCTGACGTTGATGCATTAGCACAGCTTACTTACATCACCAATTTGATAAGGAGAGTTTGTTTGACCTCATCTTTCCGTCTTCCATCCTCCACAGAGCTCTTTGCTTGAACCGTGTGTCCTGCTTCCTCTCACTCCTGAACTTTCAAGAAGAGAAACTGTTTATAAAGTGCTGAAGAGAAGGATTAAGTTCCCTTCAGCATAATATGTTTCCACGCGCTTGTCCAGGATCTGTAATAAATCACTACTTTAATGTAAGAGCACGCCGGCTGCGTGTGGCTGCTTTAATGAATTGGTTTTGCATTCATGGGTCCATTTTTTTCTGTAAAGCGACAAAATGTGTTTTTGTTTGAGAAGTGGAGTTCAGATAGTGGACTGGTGAAGGACTGAAAGCAGAAATACACATCTGCCCCACCATGGAGTACCTCTTTGGCCTGCGTGTGCCACAGTGACGTGTATCTCTGTGCAGCCACAGCTTGAATAAACATTTATATTACCCCACTCAGCAAAATGCTTTTTCCAGAATCTCCAAAGAATTTAAAGTATCTCTCGAGTGTGACGAAGCACTTTAATTTCCAAGACAGAGCGAATGGCTCAGAGACATACCAAAGCTTTACAAGCTGGAATTTCGTTTTATGAGAATAATCCCTATATGTGCATGATACGCACAAACAGCCCTCCAATACTGTCTCCTCCTTGGCCCAAGGTGAACCCTCCATGCTCTGGAAAATTCCACTCAGCTGTCCAAGACCATGTCCTACGATGAGAGGCGTGTTATTACCAAAGGTGACAGAAAAAAATACCAGTTTGGGATTTTCTTTAAAAGACTGAAAATCTTAAATGAGTCTGAAAGTTTACGAGGACCTTCTGATTTAGCTATTAAACGCAACTCGTATTTAACTTGGTTTTCAGGTTGCAGAGACTCACATTAAACTGACAGAAGCCCTTTGGTCAGGCGTTGTTTTGACCATTGCTTTATATACTCTCTCCAGCATGTACTGGTTCTGCCCCGGGAATAATCCTGGTGGGACATGCCTGGAATGCCTTCCCCAGTCCACATGTAGACTAGTTGGGCAAACTCCAATGCACCCCCGAGTATCCTCGAGAGGGTAGAGAGCTGGTCCGGTGTTCCACGACCGGCATGAAAACCACTTTGTTCAGCCTGTATCCAAAGGACGGACAAGCAAGGATCAATGTCCTGGTATTGAAATATATATTTGTGCCCTGTGGAATAGACCACACACACTCCTGTGACTGTCTGTTTTTCACACTTTTGATTCAGTCTCAAAAGTCTTGAAATGATAATGTTCTCAATGCTTTAAAACTCCACAAGTAGCTATGTAAAGTAATGTAAAAGTACATGTATCAGCAGGGATAACGTGTGTGTGTGTGTGTACAGGTTCTTACTATACTGGTGGGGACCAACAGCCACATTTTAAGGGTGAAAATTTTTCACTCTCAAGATGTGGTTTTAGTGTCAAGGTTACAGGGTTGTGGTTAGGTTTAGGGTAAGGGTTAGGCAAACATCTTTGATGGTTAGGGTAAGCAGCTAGAGAAAGCATGATGTCACGTCTGGTTTGCCACAAGGATAGCAAACCAGACGTGTGTGTGGGGGGGTGGGGGGTGGGGGGGGAGAGATCATGGAAAAATGTGGTCCAAGAGTTTACTGCTAGGGTCACTCCCACAGAGGTGGTTTTAAGTACTTTGACAGGTGTTTATAGGTGTGTGTGCAGCTCCAACCATCACAGTTGTGCAGTCTGGTGATTATTTCAGCCTAAGGGGGTATAGCTGTAGACCACTGGGCTGAGGCAATATATATATAAATGAAACTTTTTTTTTTGCTGCTGTGAAAGGACAAAATGAGCAGTATGTAAGTTAATGCATAACAATAACAATGGCATCAAACACCTGCCAAGAAAAAAAGTATATTCCTGTTGTATTAGATGCAAACTGTATCCACTAACAGTGAACTATTGTTGTCAGTGCAGTCAGAGTGAGTATGGCACTAGTTACTGTAATGATAGCAGCAACAGCAGTGCAGACCTGTCATTCTGGTCGGCAGAGGCTGGCACATCCAGACCCCAATAAAACAGCCAGACTGATATATCAGCCTGACGTGAGCACAGTCTGTTCTTTCTTGGCAGTGGAGACTCTGAGCAGCAGGGGAGACGTGTGATCAAACCCAGCGTGTGATCAGTCATGATTCACCAGTGTCGTCTGATAAGCAAAAGCTGTGTGAACGTGCTCTGGATGACAGAGAGATGAGAGAAACGGTGTTCCTGCTCCTCCCGTCTGTCAGCGTGCCAGCTTCTTTCAATTTACTGGCTGAGCTGATACCTGCATGTCCTCAATTGTCTTATTTCTTTGTGACTTTGTTTCCTAACTTTACTTAACCCACCCATTCACCTTGCCTTTGCTGGTTTTTTGTTTTTCAGTTATCCTTTACTGCCCTCTAGTGGATAAACTGCAGAGTGCAGTCACTGGAGGTTAGCTTGGAAACACACAAGGATCCACAGTGGGGACCCTAAAAGCTAGCCACGTTTATTGTATAGCACCTCTCAACAGCAGTGTTCATGCAGAAGCATCAGGACATGCTTCTGCATGAACAGGAACAACAATGATGGCAGATTTACAAATGTTTAAATATAAATTGAAATATACACAGAACTAAGGTAAAGACTTGAAGCAGTGCTGATGTGGTCAAACTGAGTAAATAAAGCCACAGAGTCATAGAACTTACACTTAGGTCCATATATATTTGGACAGTGACAGCGTTCTGTACATCACCTCGACGGATTTTAAATGAAACAACTCAGATGCAGCTGAAGTGCAGAGTTAAGCTTTAGATCAGTGGGTTGAACAAAAAAATGCTTAAAAATGTTTGGAACTAAAGCAGTTTTTAACACGATCCCTTCATCTCAGGGGCTCAAAAGTAATTGGACAAAAGAAATAACTGAAAATAAAATGTTCATTTCTAATACTTGGTTGAAACCCCTTCAGCAGCCTGAATGAACTCGTGGACTCGCTGGTTTCCTCCTTTTTCATGCTCTGCCAGGCCTTTACTGAAGCGGCTTTCAGTTGCTGTTTCTTTGAAGGCCGTTCTGTCCAAAGTTTAGTCTTCAACAAGTATAATGGAGGTTCAGTTGGGCTAATATCAGGGACTGACTTGGCCGTTCAAGAATATTCCACCTCTTTGCTTTGATAAACTCCTGGGTTGCTTTGGCTGTATGGGTCATCGTCCATCTGTATTATGAAACGCTGCCCAATCAATCTGACTGCATGTAGCTGGATGTGAGCAGACAGCTCTGAATGACTTCGGCTGCTTCTGTCACATCATCATAAACACTAGTGTCCGAGTGCCACTGGCAGCCGTGCGCGCCCCAGCCATCACCCTGCCTCCACCGTGTTTAACAGATGATGTGTATGCTGTGGATCATGAGCTGTTCCACACCTTCTCCATACGTTTTTTCTCGCCATCATTCTGGTAGAGGTGGATGTCATAAGTCCAAAAATGTTTTTGATCTGTGCTGGCTTTTTTAGATGTGTTTTTAGCAGAGTCCAATCATACCTTTCTGCTCTTGAGGCTTATGAGTAGCTTGCACCCTGCAGTGAACCTTCTGTGTTTACTTTCATGCAGTCTTCTCTTTATGGTACACTTGGATACGCTGACCTCCCGGACAGTGTTGTTCACTTGGTTGGCTGTCATGAAGCGGGTCCTCATCTCTGTGGAAATTATTCTGCAATCATCCACCTCTTTTGTCTTTTGTGGACGCCCAGCCTTCTTGCATGTCTGAGTTCACCATTGCTCTCTTTGTTTCTCAGGATGGATTTTTTTTGTCACTCCTACTGTTGTAGAATTTTTCTAGGGTTTTTTTTTTTCTGTTTTTGCAGCGTAAGGATGGCTTGTTCCATCTGCATGTTGTCTGTTCACAGTAAAATCTTCCAAATGCAACCACCACACCTCAAATCAACTCCATGCTTTTATCTGCTTAATTGATAAAGACATAACGCAGGAATTGCCCACACCTGCCTGTGAAATCAATGTTGAGTCAATTGTCTGCATACTTTTGGTCACTTTAAAAAAGAGGGTGGGACATGTTAGGGAGCTGAATTCCAGTTTGAATTTGGATAAATCTCTGATGCTCTTCCACAGCATGTCTTTATCCTGTTTTCCTTCTCTCACCTCAACCGGTCGCAGCAGATGGCCCCGCCCCTCCCTTTTTCCTTCCCACTGTCGCCAAAGCGCTTGCTTGCAGGGGGTCATATGATTGTTGGGTTTTTCTCTGTATGTATTATTGTAGGGTCTGCCTTACAATATAAAGCACCTTGAGGTGACTGTTGTTGTGATTTGGCGCTGTGTAAATAAAACTGAATTGAATTGAACTAAAATGATTCCCTCAGATGAAAGCTGGGAGTCTACACATTATGTCCATTGTTGCTGGAATATGTTTCAGTAAACAGGTAAAAACCTAAACTCATGTCAGGGTCCAAATATACATCTGTATTTCTGGGGGGCTTATGCACAGAGGAGTTGAGAGGTGGGGATCCCACTGTTATCATTATTCTTAAAAGATTTTGGCTCAATAGTTCACATGGCCATGGTCCAAAAAAGGCAGACTCCAGTATGTGAATAATGCATGTTCCTGCAGAGTACTCTTGGATCAAAATGTAAAGTTCCTGACAGGTCAGTCGACATTTTCATGCAGCGTAGTTTGTCAGCTGGATGGCACGCTGCAAGTTCCCTATTGTTAACATACGTGTTTGGAACACAATCCACTGATCTAAGCAGCGCTGGGCACAACATCTGATCCACTTGTTGTGACAGTAAAGTAATACTTTACTGTCAAAAGAACGTCTTCACTTTGATTTCTCATCTTGAGATCATGTTGATTTAAGGGATTATTATTTGTTTGCCTTGAGTTTCGGATGTTTTACCTGGGTCGTCATATATATATATGACATCGTATGTATGTATATATATATATATATATATCGTATATACGATATATATATTAGGGGTGCAACAATACATAAAATTCACGGTTCGGTTCGGTTCGATACTTTGGTGTCACAGTTCGATATTTTTTCGATACAAAAAAAAGTTCATGTCTTTTTAATTTGTCACTTATTAAAATTATAAATATATATTTTAACTCAAACGTACAGTTTTTAAATTTAATGTTCCTGAAACAACAAAGTAATAAAAAAATAAATCTATCTGATCGAGAAATCCCTCATCTTTGGAAAAGAGAGTTTGTTTCAGAGAAATGGCTCTTTCAAAATAAAAGCTATACTATACGCTTCTTCTGGGCTATATTCTCAGCAGCATATTAAACATATCAGGTCCCCATAAGGAGAATCATGTGCTAACGGCTGTCTAAATGACTCGGGTAAAGTTTGTAGCATGCGTGCTTGTTGTTTTTGTCTGCTTCCACTTGTCTTTGCACTAGGATGCTGTCGGAGTAAATGTGCAGTCATATTCGTTGTGTTCCCACTAGTGCTCTCAGCGTTAATCTCGTTGAAATGACGTTAACACCACAACACGGCAAATCTCCGTTAACGAGCTACCGCGGATCGCCCCGTGCGTGGGGCTGGACGGCCAACACGTTAACGAGCTAACTGCGCTAACGCAGTAGTTCCCACCCATGTAATTGAGCGTGGCACATCCGACATAGTGTTTTACTTTTGTCCATGACACGCTTACCTTCAGGGTCATACGTCACATTAAGACCAAGATAGTTCCAAACGCCAGATCTGAATGAGGGTGAGGGAGGTTCAGTTTGCCATGTTGCAACGAGAGCTTAACTTCTGTCTCGCTAGCTTGCCCTGCGCTCAGTGAATCTGCGTTCGACTACTCCGCCTAGGCTGGAAGGAAAGTTGATCAAATAAATTTTGTATTGTTTGATACACAAGCGTACCGAACCGAAAGCACTGTATCGAACGGTTCAATATCGATACGAGTATTGTTGCACCCCTAATATATATATATATATATATACACGATATATACGATATATATATATATATAGTGGCGAGCTCAGACAAGGAGGAGACAGAATTCCGTTCGGTCTTGCTCCCCCGCCCTCTTAGCCAGGGAGCACAGCCATTTATTTACATCCGGCAACAGCACAGCAACAACAACAACACACAGGGTGCCCTCTCACCCCGGAAGGACGCACCATCGCAGCGAGAGGGCGTCACCCGTCGCTATGGTAACATAAACAAAACATAACTGTATAAACAGAACCCCGAACAGCCCTGACTCGCTACATAGCCCCCACCTAAGGACGACCCCATTACCCCACACAAAGTCCTGCAAATGTCCAGGTGCCTTCATTTGGTGCACCAGCCGGTCTCAACCGGTGGGGGAAAAGTCACTCGGGTCAGAACATAGAGTGCCACCATCATCCCCTGCCCCGGCGTCGGCCAGAGCGAGCAGTCGGTACGGTGAGAGCCTGTCCCGGTGCAACACCACCATGCGCCCCAGGCCCGGCATGCGGATGCGGTAGACCACTTCTGTTAGCCGCTCCACGACCTCCGCCGGCCCTTGCCAGTGACTGCACAGTTTGGGGGACACTCCTCTCTTGCGGACCGGGCAGTACACCCAAACCTTGTCGCCTGGCATGAAAACACCCCCTTGGTGCTGGCCTGGGCCTGGCGGGTATAGTCATGAACCACCTGCAGCCGCTCCCTCAGCCTGCTGTGCCCGAACACCAGATCCACAGGCGTCCGGAGCTCCCGTCCAAACATCAGAGTGGCAGGTGTGCACTGGCTGGACTCCTGAACTGCAGTCCGATACGACCAAAGGACCAGGGGCAGATGTCGGTCCCAATCCCGCTGGTGGTGGCTGGTGAGAATGGCGAGCTGGGTGGCCAGCGTGCGGTTGAAGCGCTCAACCAAGCCATTGCTTTGCGGGTGGAGCGGTGTAGTTCTCGTCTTCTCCACCCCCAGCCGCCGGCAGATCTCCCCGAAGACCTTCGATTCGAAGTTACCCCCCTGGTCACTGTGGAGCTCAGCCGGGACCCCAAAACGGGTGAACATCTTCTCCACCAGCTTCTCGGCCGTCGTCGTTGCGCTCTGATCCGCCACCGTGTAGGCCTCTGGCCACTTCGTGAAATAGTCCATAGCCACCAACACATACTGGTTCCCTGACTCTGTGACGGGGAAAGGCCCTAGGACGTCCACTCCAACTCTTTCTATTGGGGCCCCCACCAGGTACTGCTGAAGGGGGGCAGTGGAGCGTTGAGTTGGGCCCTTCTGTGCCGTGCAGGTGTCACAGCAGTGCACATGAAGTTCCACATCCCCTCGACAGCCAGGCCAGTAGAACCGTCCCCTGAGGCGGCGGAGAGTTTTGGCGTTCCTATAGTGTCCTGCCCCCACCGAGCCGTGGACCAGCTCAAGCACCTGCGACCGCAGCGACCGAGGCACCAACAGCTGCAGGAGATCTCTGCCCTGACCGGGGGCCCGCCATCTCCGGTACAGGAGGCCGTCGTGGGTCTCCAGATTGTTGTGCTGGGAGTAGTAGGCCTTCACCTCGGGCTCCTGTCCCGACACCCCCGTCCAAGCGGGGCATTGCACCGCCTCCAGCCAGGCCCCCACCTGAACCAACGTCGCATCGGCCTCCTGCTCCCGCTTCAGCTGCTGCATTGTCAATGGGAGCCACCCCCCTCCGCCAGCTGTGGCCTGAGCAGTAGCCACCCCCAGCACCTCCTGGGCCCTCTCCTCCTGTCGCAGGCAGTAGCGGCACTCGATGGCTACGCAGGGCTGTCTGGAGAGGGCATCAGCGTTGCCATGCTGTCGTCCTGCCCGATGCTGGATCTCGAAGTCATAGCCCTGAAGGACCTCCAGCCAGCGGGCCACCTGCCCTTCTGGGTGTTTGAAGTTCAGGAGCCAAGTCAGAGACACATGGTCAGTGCGCAGGAGGAACCAGCAGCCGTGCAGATAGGGCTGGAAGTGCCGCACCGCTAGCACTACGGCCAGCAGCTCCCGCCGGGTCACGCAGTAGTTCCTCTCGGCTCGCCCCAAGGCACGAGTGAAGTACGCCACCACCCATTCTCCAGCCTCGTCCTGCTGGGAAAGGACCGCCCTGACTCCTACATTGCTAGCATCAGTGTCCACAATGAAAGGTTGCCGGGCGTCAGGGTAGGCCAGGACTGGGGCTCTGGTGAGGGCCTCCTTCAGCTGTGCAAAAGCCGCAGCACAGGCATCCCCCCAGCCAAACAGCTGTCCCTTGTCAGTCAGGCGGTGGAGGGGGCTGGCCATCGTCATGAACCCCTTGATGAACCGACGGTAGTAGGAGGCTAGGCCCAGGAAGCTCCGCAGTTCTTGGACATTCGAGGGAGTCGGCCAGTCCCGGACCGCAGCCACTTTTGCGGGGTCAGTGGCGACACCTCAAGCGCTGATCACGTGGCCCAAGAACGTGGTGTCTCTCGCCAACAGCCGGCATTTCGCGGGGTTGAGCCGCAGCCCAGCTCGTCGGATGGCACTCAAGACCTCGCTCAGGTGAGACAGTGCACTGTCGAAGTCACCACCGTGCACCAACAGGTCATCCAGGTACACAACGCAGCGGCTACGAGGGATATCCATGAGCACCCTGTCCATCAGCCTCTCAAACGTCGCTGGCGCATTGCAGAGCCCAAATGGCATGACCCTGAACTGCCATAGCCCCTGTCCAATGGTGAATGCAGTCTTAGGCTTTGCTTCGGGGGCTAGTAACCGCTGCGTAGGTCGAGGGAGCTGAAACAGCTGGAGCCGGTAACGTAATCTAGGGCCTCGTCGATCCGCGGAAGCGGGTACGAGTCCTTCTTGGTGACTGCATTGAGACGGCGAAAGTCCACGCAGAACCTCGGGCTGCCATCCTTCTTCCCCACCAGAACCACAGGTGCCGCCCATGGGCTATTGGACGACTCGATCACCCCAGCCGCAGCCATCTCACGACTCTTCTCCTCCGCTACCTGCCGTTTTGAGAGGGGCAGCCGGTGTGGGCGCAGATGGATGGGCTGGATGGTGTGCTGGACCAGACTCGTCTGCCTACAGTCTTTGTCACTGGCGGCAAAGATGTCCACATTCTCATCCAGGAGGCACCTCAACCGCTGGCGCTGGTCGACGTTGAGGCCTGCGCTGCTGCGCTGCCAAAGGTCATCAACAGCCTCGATGGTCTCAGTCGAGGGAGGTTTGTCGGGCTGAGAGGCTGAGGCGGAGGCGAGTGGAGATGACCCGGAGCCACCAGCATCCGAAATCTGCTGAGCGGCAGCTGCCTGACGCCTGTCTCGTCTGGTCCCCTCCGCTCCTTGCTTTTGGCCGCGCTGGAGGACAAAAGTCTCTGCGTCAAGAGTGATAGCCAGCTTCACGGTGTCGACGCAGGCCCCCCAGCGGCTCAGCAGATCCAGGCCAATGATGCACTGGTCTTGAATGTCCCCCGTCACTGTCATCAGCTGGGTGTCTGTGGGCAACCAACCCTTCACCAGTGGCCTTCACCTCCCCCTCCCCGTCGCAGTCTGCGGCTCTGATTTGGGGGTAGTTTGGGGGGGGGGGCACCTGCTGGTTAGGTCGCGAGGTGTGTATGTGTATGTGTTATGTGTTAGTCCCCATAGGGAAATAGTTCCTCTGCATTTAACCCATTCACCCAGTGAAGCAGTGGGCAGCCACCAGTGCAGCGCCCGGGGAGCAGTAGGGACGGTACCTTGCTCAGGGGTACCTCAGGGTAGCCGTTCAGTGGAGTCGAACCCCCGACCTTCCGATCATGGGGCCACCACTCTACCTACTGAGCTATCCCTGCCCCCTGGTGAGCACCAGCTCGGCCCTTTCAGCCTCAAGGAGCGCCTCACGGAGGGTCTGAGGAATGGCCAGGCGGACGTGTTGGCGTAGTCGGTCTGGGAAAAGTCCTCGCAGAAAAGCATGCAGGCTAAGCTCCTCACGGGCTGCTGCTGGAAACTCCGAGTAGCCACAACGAGCATACAGCAACACGTCTACTGCAAAGGTGCCCAGGCTCTCCCCCGGCTGACGGCTCCGGTTGGTCAGCCGCTCTCTGTTCTAATCAGTGGAGTGCCGCTGTCCGAATTGCCTCTTGAGTGCCGCGGTGAGGGCCTGGAGCTTATGCTGCTCTGCCGGGGCTAGGTCAAGGAGTATCTGCAGTGCATCTCCCTCTAATGCTAGCGCTAGGTGTGTAGCAGTCTCCTCTTCGCTCCAGCCACTATGTCTGGCGGCCAGCCGCACTTGTGAGAGGTAGGGCTCTAGCGGGGTTAGCCCGTTGTATTTCGGTACCTTAACTGGCATGGTAGGTATAACTGCTCGCGGTTGGGGGCTCGGCGTGTGGGTCGACAGAGGTAGCCCATGAAGCATTGCCCTAGCATCTGTCGCGACAGGCCGCCGCCGCGGTGCGCTCGCGCCATCTGGACCCATCGGGGGACTTACATGGCCGCTCACATCCTCTCTCTTCAATCGCCAGCTTCCCAAGCGGGGAATGTTCTCCTCGACAGCTTGCTCCAGCCTCTGAATGTCTCTCTCCATTACGGCGAGGGTGAGCTATCCCACTTCTGACACCAGTGTGGCGAGCTCAGACAAGGAGGAGACAGAATTCCGTTCAGTCTTGCTCCCCCGCCCTCTTAGCCAGGGAGCACAGCCATTTATTTACATCTGCCAGAAGAACACTGCCGCTAGCTAACTGCTCAGCACGGCAACAGCACAGCAACAACAACAACAACACACAGAGCGCCCTCTCACCCCGGAAGGACACACTGTCGCAGCGAGAGGGCGTCACCCGTCACTATGGTAACATAAACAAAACATAACTGTATAAACAGAACCCCGAACAGCCCTGACCCGCTACAATATATATATATATCGTATATATATCGTATATATATATTAGGGGTGCAACGATACACAAAATTCACGGTTCGGTTCGGTTCGATACTTTGGTGTCACGGTTCGATATTTTTTCGATACAAAAAAAATGTTCATGCCTTTTTAATTTGTCATTTATTAAAATTATAAATATATATTTTAACTCAAAAGTACAGTTTTTAAATTTAACCCTAACCCTAACCCTTGTGCGTGTTTTTTATTTTGACAGCGAATGCGCACCTGCGGACCACTTATGTGCACCCCTGGTTATTTAGCTCGTCATATCGCAGCCACAGAAATTCTTTTGTCCATGAAACCATAAAGCTGCACTTTCTTTTTGCCTTATAGTCTGATTTGTCATAACTTCTCCGTTTTGTGGTAAGCTTTTCTTTGGCTGTCACTTCTTCACCCTGACCTGTCTTATTTGGCTCAACAGAACTAAAATATAAATCCTGCTGCTTTTACACACACACTCACATAACGGTCAGCGATTCTCTGCGCGATCAACCTCTCACATGTTTAAGCTTGCTGCGGGAGATTTCACTTGTCATGTTTGCATAGTAAGCTAACGATTAATAAGACGATGTCAGAGGAATTGGTGCACAAATTATCATCACTCACAGATCAGTGCTGTCGCTCTCTATACACAGTTCGCACGATTGCAAAGTGAAAGCAAAAAACAAGCGCAAATTCAAACGCGATTTCAATATGTCACATATTGACAGTGGCTCACCGATGCCAATGACATAATTACCAAGCTACATTTCCGAAAGAATGCAAAAGCATTGACTTATATTTTTCCTTCCTACAATAGCCCGACGGGCAGGGAAGAGATAGATTTTGGTAGCCCGACTGAAAAAATCGCTAGCCCCGGGACGTCGGGCTAGCGATATTGCGAGCCCTGTATCTGATTGAGGAATCACTCATCTTTGGAAAAGAGAGTTTATTACAGAGAAATGTCTCTTTCCAAAATAAAAGCTATACTATACGCTTCTTCTGGGCTATATTCTCAGCAGCATAAGGAGAATCATGTGCTAACAGCTGTCTAAATGACTCGGCTAAAGTTAGTAGCAGAGGTGTGGACTCGAGTCACATGACTTGGACTCGAGTCAGACTCGAGTCATTAATTTTATGACTTTAGACTTGACTTGAAAAAATGTTCTAAGACTTGTGACTTGACTTGGACTTTTACACCAATGACTTGGGACTTGAATTGGACTTGAACCGGTTTACTTGAAAAGACTTGATATTTTACCCCAAATATAAAATTTAACATGCATATTATATAGAGATTGAAAATGTGACGTCATTCACGGGTAGAACCGCAAAGGATTCTGGGAACTCGTGGCAAGCGGTACTAGCGCACGCAGGCTTTCAATTGAAATCAGTCACACAGCGATAAAAAGAAACACAAAAATGTCAAGAAGCTGTTGTGTTATTAACTGCAATAGCCGGTCGCATGACAGCCACGGGAAGCTGACGGGTAAAGAGATCGGTTGTTATCGGATTACGTCGTTGAAGAGAAATTGTTTGAGCCATGTTTCCGAAGTAACAAAGAGGCGACTGGATTGCAGCCATTCAAAGACCAAATATAACGTCCCAGAACACTCCAGCTCACAGGTTAGTCTGCTCCAAGCATTTACACGAAGGTCAGTGTTTTTTAGTAGTTAATGCGTCATTTTCATAACATAATTGGTGATATAGGTTACAAGCAAGTCTGGCGCTGAACAGAAATTGTCGCGCTATGCTCCTTTATTTATTGTGCATAAATAGTGAATTGTCCTGACACAATATTGCGTTTCGCTTCTGTTATTATGGTACATTGACAAAAACATATACTTTTATTCACAGGATAAAACAGGTTTTTTGTATCACTAATTGCCCAGTACGATTACAGCATACAGTATTATTGTCACTGCTACATTTCTGTGATGCTACCAGAAATTATTTCCACTGCTAATTAATTACCGTTGAGCTCAAAGGTCCTATTAATAAACGGTTAACGAATGTGTATTTATGAAGACGATTTGTGAGACTGGTAAACTTATGATACGTACGATGGTCTTTCGTTCTACACGGTGCATTTCAAGGTCCTGCACCCATCCGTCGGTAAACTGTACCTGTGCTTGTTGCAGTGACCTGAAGTTTCTAAACTTCATGAGTGTATGCACTCACTCCAAGAACCGTATAATTATAAATATGCATATAAATGTGCTAAGATGAGATAGCTGACTTCATCTAACTAGCAAATGTTGTCCAGGCTACGTTGGTGATACAGTTTTTTTTAATGTGTATGATATTTTTGTCATGCGATTTTAAAGCCGGTCCTACAACCGCATCCAAGAATAACATGCAGCTTATCTCAGAACTGTCGGTGAAAATTATTCTTGGAGCTAGGTTTAATTGAGCTGCATTTTAAAGAGGTGCAATTTCACAATTTGTGTATATTTTCTAAGTTCACTATTTTGTCATGTGTTGAGAAAAACACAGATTTTAAAATTACATGGTCTAATATTTACATTTAGCATAACTGCAACATTATTTTTTTTTTTTTTTTTTTTAAAGACTCGAAAGGACTTGAAATTCAAAGTTTCAGACTTGTGACTTGACTCGGACTTTTGACTTGACACATGGACTTTTGAAGGTAACGGTGGTCCCCGTGGTAATCGGAGCACTAGGTGCGGTGACTCCCAAGCTAGGCGAGTGGCTCCAGCAGATCCCGGGAATAACATCGGAGATCTCTGTCCAGAAGAGCGCAGTCCTGGGAACAGCTAAGATACTGCGCAGGACCCTCAAGCTCCCAGGCCTCTGGTAGAGGACCCGAGCTTGAAGGATAAACCGCCCGCAGGGGCGTGCTGGGTGTTTTTTATATATATATATATATAAAAAAAAAAAAAACACATATATATATATATATATATATATATATATATATATATATATATATATATATATATATATATATATATATATATATAGATAGATAGATAGATAGATAGATAGATAGATAGATAGATATGGGTGGCTGTAGCTCAGGTGGCAGAGCAGGTCAGCCACTAATCTGAAGGTCGGTGGTTCGATCCCAGGCTGCCTCCTGGCGGCATGCCAAATATCCTTGGGCAAGATACTAACCCCGTGTTTGCCTACTGGTGGTGGTCAGAGGGCCCGGCGGCGCCAGTGTCTGGCAGCCTCGCCGCTGTCAGTGCGCCCCAGGGCAGCTGTGGCTACAATGTAGCTTGCCATCACCTATGGGTGAATGACTGAATGTAGTGTGAAGCGCTTTGGGGTCCTTAGGGACTAGAAAAGCGCTATACAAATGCAGGCCATTTACCATAAATATATATACAGTGGGGCAAAAAAGTATTTAGTCAGCCACCGATTGTGCAAGTTCCCCCACCTAAAATGATGACAGAGGTCAGTAATTTGCACCAGAGGTACACTTCAACTGTGAGAGACAGAATGTGAAAAAAAAATCCATGAATCCACATGGTAGGATTTGTAAAGAATTTATTCGTAAATTAGGGTGGAAAATAAGTATTTGGTCACCTCAAACATGGAAAATCTCTGGCTCTCACAGACCTGTAACGTCTTCTGTAAGACGCTTTTCTGTCCCCCACTCGTTACCTGTATGAATGGCACCTGTTTGAACTCATCATCTGTATAAAAGACACCTGTCCACAGCCTCAAACAGTCAGACTCCAAACTCCGCCATGGCCAAGACCAAAGAGCTTTCGAAGGACACCAGGAAAAGTATTGTAGACCTGCACCAGACTGGGAAGAGTGAATCTACAATAGGCAAGCAGCTTGGTGTGAAAAAATCAACTGTGGGAGCAATCATCAGAAAATGGAAAACATACAAGACCACTGATAATCTCCCACGATCTGGGGCTCCACGCAAGATCTCATCCCGTGGGGTCAAAATGATCATGAGAACGGTGAGCAAAGATCCCAGAACCACACGGGGGGACCTGGTGAATGACCTGCAGAGAGCTGGGACCAAAGTAACAAAGGTCACCATCAGTAACACACTACAACGGCAGGGAATCAAATCCCGCAGTGCCAGACGTGTTCCGCTGCTGAAGCCAGTGCATGTCCAGGCCCGTCTGAAGTTTGCCAGAGAGCACATGGATGATACAGCAGAGGATTGGGAGAATGTCATGTGGTCAGATGAAACCAAAGTAGAACTTTTTGGTATAAACTCAACTCGTCGTGTTTGGAGGAAGAAGAATACTGAGTTGCATCCCAAGAACACCATACCTACTGTGAAGCATGGGGGTGGAAACATCATGCTATGGGGCTGTTTTTCTGCCAAGGGGACAGGACGACTGATCCGTGTTAAGGACAGAATGAATGGGGCCATGTATCGTGAGATTTTGAGCCAAAACCTCCTTCCATCAGTGAGAACTTTGAAGATGAAACGAGGCTGGGTCTTCCAACATGACAATGATCCAAAACACACCGCCCGGGCAACAAAGGAGTGGCTCCGTAAGAAGCATTTGAAAGTCCTGGAGTGGCCTAGCCAGTCTCCAGACCTCAACCCCATAGAAAATCTGTGGCGGGAGTTGAAAGTCCGTGTTGCTCGGCGACAGCCCCAAAACATCACTGCTCTCGAGAAGATCTGCATGGAGGAATGGGCCAAAATACCAGCTACTGTGTGTGCAAACCTGGTAAAGACCTATAGTAAACGTTTGACCTCTGTTATTGCCAACAAAGGTTATGTTACAAAGTATTGAGTTGTATTTTTGTTATTGACCAAATACTTATTTTCCACCCTGATTTACGAATAAATTCTTTACAAATCCTACCATGTGGATTCATGGATTTTTTTTTCACATTCTGTCTCTCACAGTTGAAGTGTACCTCTGGTGCAAATTACTGACCTCTGTCATCATTTTAGGTGGGGGAACTTGCACAATCGGTGGCTGACTAAATACTTTTTTGCCCCACTGTATGATGAGATTGTGGTCATATCGCACAGTCCTACTATAAGGATGACATTATGACTGAGGGCTTAGTGCCAGATCATTTTTCGTAGAATCGCCCCTGCTCTCCTTTATCCCACCTTTAAACATCACAACACATTTCGACTATCTCTGTCACATGCGTCAGTCTTTGTTCCCCCTCACACACTCACTGTGATGTCACCCAATGGTACTCACTAGGAAAACAAACAAACCTCAATTGGGAAGAACATTATCACTTATTTTGAAACTAAAGAAAAAAAATATGTGCCATTGTCAATCTTTATATCTTATTAGGGAAATTTCATTTACATAAATGTAAATTTCAAAACTCAACCCCATCATTTAATTTGTTCTTGATTGAAATTCATTCAGAAATTTTTAACAAATGAGCTGTCAAAGATACAACGTTCAAGTACAAAGTCTGTCACATCCCTCTCTCTTTTTTTCCTCTTTTTATTTACCCTTCTTATCTTATTGTACTGTTTATTGTTACTCTTATTTGCTCTGTATATTTACTGTACAAACTGAACTGGAATGACTGTTCGCTTTATAATTTCAATAAAGTTGAGAAAAAACAAAAAAACAAACCTTAATAGCACCACCTAGTGGACTGAAGAAGCAAATCTTTTTTTTATCCTGGTAGCCTTCGAAAAAGTTTAGTTTGCTCCAATTTTATTTATTCAGTACCATTTTAACTGTAACTTCCACTTGCATCTGCTGCTTATATAATCTGATGTTGATGTCTCTGACATCCAGAGAGTTGGTGTGCAAAAGCAAACGGCTGGTGGGGCTCAAGTGCCTGTTGGCTGTGGGCATTCAAAGCTATTTCACACACGGCACTGAAAACGTTTGTCCACGCTCACTGTGGGTCTCATTTCTTTAGCAGTTCATCGAGCTGCATCTGAAAGTGAAGAGCACATCCTAGTGTGGATCTGGGTGCCTCCATCCTCTCAGACTGGCTGCATCATCAGTTGTCTTGCAGTTGTGCTTCCAAAGCTGGTGCACAGGTGTCTGCTGCAGAGATGATGAAAACACTTCTCTTCTGTGTTAGTGGCAGATGGTGGCTGTGTTGGCTCCTGCAGGTCATGGAAGTGACGGCTTTTTGTAGTGGTATTGATTGTATACCCTGATGTAGACATACAAATGTGGTGGTGATAAGTCTTTTAAACCCTGTTTTGATAAATGTTGTGTTTTTTGTGCGTCCCCTGACTTTGCAGCTCACTCCACTCTACAGTTTGGGTTAGCTCTAAAACATTTGCTTTTGCTGCCCCACATACCCAGACTGCCTCAGAGCTGTTACAAGGTACGCTGTTGCTTTGGTGTTTGTTTCCCTTCTTAGAGTTTCAACCATATTTGCTATGTAGTTGTCAGTTATTGTGTCTGTGTGCAGACAGATAGTTTACTGGAGATAAATCGATTAGTGTTCATCAGAGGAATTTCCTAGGAAAAGAGCTCACAGAGAAACTGGATCTTGTTTATAATATCAAATGCAAAAGCCAGATTAGTCGGATTGCTGTGTTTGATTGACTGCACAAAGAGAATATTTCGAAATAAAGACACATTTGAACAGGAAGACTGAAGCTGCAGGCACAGTGCAGTTGGATGTTTTCCTTCCTCTTCAGCCCCAGATGTCCGTTGCAGAGGAGAGCTTTACATCGCTCTTATCTCTGAGTCATTAACTGATAAAAACTCCATGTAGCAGTGAGTGCACATAACATTGCTGTGCCACAAAAACACAGGCAACTACAATGCTCCTATTGACGAGGAAGTCTGCTCCCAAAATTCTCTGTAAGTGCTGGGCCCGATTCAAAGCCACTGTGTTAATATGGAAAGTGTTGACTCTCCTCTCCTCTCACCTGTTCCAGTGAAAACCATTTCCCACAATATACAATATGTACAGTATATTGGATGTCGTGCTTAAATGTTGTTTGCAGTGAGCCTGATCAGGTACTTTGAAATTTAAATTTATCATCTAAATGGTTTAGCTTCTGTGGTAATGCTTACACCTGTGCAGAGTGAGTCATTGGTAAAACAGTTCTACTTTTTACAGAAACAAGTACATGTAGTTCGTTCAGGCTACGTAACCTGCGGCTAAGTTTTCCTGTTATATAAATAGTAGGCTGTCTCTCGTGGAGGTGCAGTTTTCAGCAGTTACAGCAAACCTGCAAGCTGCTGCAGAAAGCGATGCAAAATGATCCTGCAACATGTCAGAGACGCCCTTCATGCATCAGTACTGGGGCCGTGTGGCTGCTCACGTGTGCTTCCACATTTTTACTGCTGCAGCTAATTGTTAATAAGTTGTTATTTGTTACTTTACAGATATTTATAGCTGGGACTAAAATGTATCATTTTGTAATTAAAAGTAAGAGTTTAGAGATTGAAAACACTGCATCTCTGAAACATCGCTTCAGTGTTTCAGAGATGGACACAGACCTAGACCTTGAGTTTTTATTTTTTAAATGGCTGTGCTTCATGCATCATGTATGGAGCCTGCACCTGCACCACACTTGGATGTTTTATGAAACCAGACCTGGCTTTCTTTTCTTGTCTTAAAGGAGTTCTTACATGTGTCTTCATACTACACTCTACATCACACATATTGGTCAAGATGGTAAGTAAAACAAAATGTACCTGTTAGGGTGATTGATCACATTTACTTGCTAATGCTATCTCTGTTTCCACAAATGTGCAGCGATCTCAGAGCAGGGAAAGCAGAGCCAATGGCAGTTTATGTAGCATGCTAGTCTTCCGTCATGTTCCTATCAAACACCAGACGTGTGCCCACAATGCAAAAAGGTGCTAACCTCTCAGCTTGAGAACATCAAGTAATTGCTGACGGCACAGTTGGGATGCTAGCCCGGTACAGCTTTCAGGGCAGTCAGAAGCAAGCAGAGCCTGCTTCCACAGACGCTGATCAGCTGCAGTGAGAAGATGTAGTAATTTAAAGGTTGTTTGCAAGCAGGTAACGAGAGAAAGTTTGCCACAGAATGAGATAGCAAGCACTACTTTCCTTGCTTGCCCTGACAGAACACCACTGGTTTAATATATAAAATGTAGAAAAGAAGAAGTGAATTATTTATGTCTCACTATGATGAGACGAAACCAAACGTTTTAAATTTTGGGGGGGTTTCGGCTTTAAAGGGAATTATTGTTGTTCTTGTTGTGTCATTATGTACTGTACAATGGTTGCTGTGAAAGCCCCACCCATCTGCTATTCAAACTATAATTTACCTGGCTTTTAGCACTGGTGAGCAGTGCTTACTCCTTTAAGCATTGACAGTCCTACAAAAACAATTTAAATCCTCCGACTGTTTTTACTAATAGACTGTTGTAACCATACATGCTTTTCAACAGGACACAGATAGGTTCAGCTGGTAACTAAAGAAGTGACCTTCCTTTCATATCAAAAATCCTTGAAAGAGTAGTTGTCTTTCAATTACAGCATAACTAAGGGAGGATTCAGGGTCACCTGGTCCAGCCCTAACTATATGCTTTAGCAAAAAGGAAAGTTTGAAGCCTAATCTTAAAAGTAGAGCTAGTGTCTGTCTCCTGAATCCAAACTGGAAGCTGGTTCCACAGAAGAGGGGCCTGAAAACTGAAGGCTCTGCCTCCCATTCTACTTTTAAATACTCTAGGAACAACAAGTAGGCCTGCAGTGTGAGAGCGAGGCTGCATCAAGGTCTCCAATTGTCTTTTAATGAAACAGGTGGAAAAGTTGTAAAAGTAACAAGTTTCAGTCAAAACTGAGCTGAATCTAATGGAAAACTAAAACACTGTCAGTACAAATGCAAATTTGAAATCCTCAGGCAATGAGAAAAGCTTTACATATTTGAAATGTTGCTTTAACCTCCCAAGACCTGAACTCTTCCACAGGAGCATTTTTAATTTCTCTTTGATATTTGGTCACATTGGGGTCCGATGAATGTAAAAACAAAGAATTACCAGATTTTTTTTCCTTATTTTTGTTTTTAAGAAAAATAAGAGCCACATATGAGGATATTCGTTTAAAATTTCGATAGAACAGTAGCATATAACGTCCTCGTAAGTGGATATCAGGCCCTTGTAGAGCAAAATTCAGTATTTTGGTCTAAATAACCCAAAATGTGACGTCCACACATGTGGACACCAGGTCCTAGGAGGTTAATGTCGGGCACTTTGTGCCGTGCAGAACAGTGGACAGTGTGCGTTTGCTTAGTGTGGCTAACGTTGGTATTATTGTGTGCAGAATGTGGTTCCAGTCACGTGGTTATTTACCAGAACACTCAGCTGAAGTACTGCAGGACCACACTGGTTAGCGGGCTTGTCACAAGTCTACACGGGGGGAGGGGGGGGGGGGCTGCAATGATTAGAAAGTGATAGATGTAAGCATTTAAATGGATCTGTACAACGTATAAGCAGAGTCTTTTGTTAGACCAACAAAGACTTTTTCGAAGCTGCTCCTCTTGAAAACACTTGTATAAGCTGGCTTTATTATAACGTTGTGGTCAGGTGTTCTTTACCTGTGAACAGAGACCGGCTCTACCACACAACAGGCTAAAGCAGCAGCATCGTTTTTGTTGGATAATACTGGAGCTTTAAGGGCAGCCCAGCACTGTGGCACCAAGTACAGCTGCTGTCACCACATAAAGTCACACTGTGTGTAAGACCTGTGCATCCAGAAACCTTTACTGTGTCAGATATTAAACGTCGCAGGGATCACAGTGAACACTCAGACGCAGCGCTGGTGTCTCTGAGTGTCCACCTGAGGACTGCGTGCAAATCCAAGCTGGCAGAAGTTGAGCCACTTTAATGTTTAGCTAGTTTATCTGACTGCTGTCTGTGTGATTATGAAGTCATGCACATCAAATGTAACCAGGTTTATCCTGTAAACATCACACAGTATGGGCAAATTTTCATTGACAAGTAATGAACTGCCAGCGTCCCAATCAGCAGACACAGAAAGTTTAGCAGAGCAGAGAAGGTATCCTCCTCTTTTTAAACACCAGGTCTAGACCACTCAGGGTTTTATACAAACACAGTGAAGGCTTCACACAAAAAGGTGCCATTATTTTTCAGTTATTTGTCTCAGGGAGCCCCAACCATTTATCAGCAGGTGGACATCGCAGGAATTGCATCACACACCTGCAGCTAGAAATGAAGAGCAGCAAAAAGAAAATATGGAAACAACGTATCCTCTGGAACTGTGCTGATGACAAATGGCTGAGGGGAGGAGCGACTGAGCTGCTTTACAGCCTCTCTCACTCCCATGCTCCTGATGCTTCCTGACCCTAATCTTGACTGCAGATGCAAATAGTCTAAAAAACGTCCCCACCAAACATTTGCATTTAAACAAATAGATAAAGGTCATTTTGAAAAGCTGCCTCCTCATGGTTGCAGTGTGAGGTGGCATGTTCCATGTGTCCCTGCCCTCCTCACAGCCTGATTAAAGCTCCTATTGCAGCACGCCACTCAGTATGGTGCTGCACTCCTGGATCTAGCTACTACAGGCAAATACAGCAGGGGGAGAACAGAAAGGCCTCTGTGTGTGTGCGCATCAACAGCATCATGGACACAGGTAAGTGTGCTATTATTATGCTGTTTTATACATAATGGAAATATTGAAAAATGTTTGGTTTTACTTTTACAGTGTATGTCGGGTTTTTTAAGGGTTTGTCTGGTTTTGTGTGAGATCGTGACGGAGGCTTTTATTTGAGTGGGAAAAGTTTCTTCAAAAGGTTTCCTGCGCTGATATTGATGAAGCTGCTCGTGTGTGACACGTATCAATGAGGACTAAATGTCTAGTTTTAAGAAAACTCTACAGATGTTGACACGAGGAGGTCATTTCTGAACGTTTTAAGGTCATTTCTAAAAAGGAAAAAACAACCTCCTCCAAAGAAGAGTTGATATTTTCAAGAATCTCACATTTGTGCAAAGTTGGGCCTTATCTAAAGGATCCATTCAAAAAGCTGGGGTCTTTTACATAAAGATTTTTGCATGCAATTTCCGTTTGCATAGTAAAGTTTGCATTTTCATTGAGTTTCTACCTCTGCTTCCCAGGAATGTGACCAAATCACACCAACACACACGTGAGATTTGTAGAGGACTATTTAATATATGACACGATGTGCCGCCATGATGCTCGCTGGCATCGCCTGCCTATTCAGTCGTGGCGCTTCTTTGCAGTGTAGTCGTTCCTCCGTACCACCTAAGCCCTCTGGAGTGTTTGCTTATGGTGAGGTTTTGGCAAGAGTTTGTAGTTAATTGCCTCTCTTTAGAAGTCCATTTGCATTGACCAAACCAAAGGCAATTTCCATGACATTTACACACCAATCCCAAAGAGTCATTCGCCTATATGCATAAAACTGTGAAGCATTCAAATGACCACACATTTGTGGGAATGGATGAAAATTTGTATGACGTCGTGTTACAAGTTGAGCTGCATCACTCATGTCTGTGCTCTGTCTGTCTGCAGAATATTCTAAGAGAGTGTACCAGGGCGTCCGAGTGAAGCACACGGTCAAAGACCTGCTGGCAGAGAAGAGGTCCCGGCAGACAAACGGACCCAGATACAGCGTGAGCACCACGTCTTCTAAACCGCCTGTCTCTCCCTGCTTTACTTTCCTCTATCAAGCCAAACGGCACAGCTGACCTTCTCTTAGCGACTGGGAGGTTTTCTAAAAACAAAAAAACTCCTCTTGTTTACATTGAGGCTCGTTTTTGTGCGCTAACGATCCACGGTGGATCCTTTGACCACCTGTACCTCGCTTGCAAAGCCATTCTGTAAATAGCCAAGCACTGTGCGTGTAGAAAGAGACACGGAGCACAAAAACTCATCCTAACCTCACAAAGGAGCGCTAATACAATGCCTGCAATGCTGTAGGCCATGATCTCCCAAAAAAATCCACAAAAAGGTGGAGGCAGGGCGGGGGGATTTGAGGTGGACAGGTAGCACAGAGAAACAGAAGAAAGGGCCCGTGCAGGAGACTGCCTATGCAAAGTTTGATCCGTGCACACCTGCCAGCCGATATTGTCCTGTGCCGTGATCACGCCACAGACAAACCTCCTATTGTTGTCTCAGACACACACTTTCTCACACACATGCACACAGAGAAATCAGGCTGTGCTTCTGTGCTTTAGACGCCTGCTCGCACACGCAAGACTGCCTTTTTATTTTCCACAAACCGCCTGTCAAAAGGCTTTTACAGGACACTGTTTTTTTTCTGTGCTGGCACGTCCACGCCATACACTCGCTGATGGCTCGAGCAATGGAGGAATTATGTCAGACAACATTGGAAGATGCCAGCAGACGTTTCCTCTATCTGCTGCAGTGCGGTGCTCATTATAACATTTTTGGCACAGGTGTACTTTTGTGTGTGGGTGGGGGTGGGGTAAATTCCTAGCACGTAGGCTGACATTATCACAGACAGAAATTCACTCTGTCGCTGGTTCTTAAACTCTTTGTGTGGAGGCAGAGCTGCCATAAAAGATTAAAAGTTTAGCTTCATTTGATGCTGAAGGACAGGTCGTTAACAACAACAAGAAACTAACAGAACTATTTAGTCTTAATCAGAGCCGAGATGCTGTTTAGATTGTGTTGCAGACGTCCTGTGACAGCAGAAGAAGGCGAGGAATAGTCTGGATTTTATTTAACGTCAACTAATTTTCAATCAAAACTGAAAATGGGAACAAAGTAATCAAAACAAATCAAAGCTGTTATTAAAAAGTGGTGAAGAGCAGCTCTGCGAGATTGGGCATCGTCTCAGAAACAGACGACCTTAATCTAACGAGCTCCACATCCAAGCTGTGTGGCTACCGCACACAAGTGTGACAGACTGTACGCTTTTGTCAGGGCTCGGTGAATCGACGGGAGCTCCAGAAGCTATCTTCTTGCTTTTATTACTTCCCTTAAATTTGAATAACAAGCTAACACCTGTGGCATCATTCCAATTGTTTTTTCAGTCCGTCAGCATTTTCGCTTTTTTGATATTCCAAACTGAATCGAGCGAAGCCTGCAGGCGACGTGAGCTGTGCACGTCACACACAGGGGCAGGGATAGCTCAGTAGGTAGAGTGGTGGCCCCATGATCGGAAGGTCGGGGGTTCGACTCCACTGAACGGCTGCCCTGAGGTACCCCTGAGCAAGGTGCCGTCCCTACATGCCGCTCCCCGGGCGCTGCGTTGGTGGCTGCCCACTGCTTCACTGGGTGAATGGGTTAAATGCAGAGGAACTAGTTCCCTATGGGGACTAACACACACATGTGTAACATGGCTCGCTCTGCTCACGTCTATCAAACGCTCTTCGTTCTGGCCTCGTCTTTAAGCTCCCCCACTCTCACAGCCACTCCAGCATCCACCCGTAGGCCACATTTACTCATCACTTATATGCACAATAGCATACTTGTGGAGAGTGATGAGTTTTATGACTTCCTTGAGAATCCCAGACTCTGATGGTGATGGTAATAAATCATTTCAAACATAAGTTGTCTGATGGGAAAACGTTCAACACACCTTTGTTTCGTTTAATACAGCTGAGCAACCGTTCTTTAGATAACCAATAATCCACCAAATCTCCATACGTCGTCTCTTTAAACTAACGTTTGGCTACTTTTTGTTACAATATTTATCTGTTAGCCTTAGCGCTCCTTAGCTGTCCATGTTCGATTTAAGCATTTTTCTCATTCATTTATGAATTTTAATCCATCACTCTTGGTTAACAATTTATTCCAATAGTTGTCCATTACCTGTGGCTAACTGCCGGCTCAGGTAATAGGACGTGGTCAGTGTGTAGTCCCTGAGAAACAGTTGTTTGGGAGCAGTTGGCCTTTAATCCCACAAACTTTATTTAACTGTGGACTCTATAGCTTATTGTTACATGTTATGTTAGCATGTACAATATACCAAAGCATGTCAAACAATAGTCTCCTTTGGAGACAACGAGGCGTGTAAAAGAATCTTAGTTGCTACCTCTGCGTTCTGTTTTCATGGTCAAATGTGGTATTATGCAATCATTGGGCCAAAAGAATACAGCATGGAGGCAGTATGACAGGCCATTGTCTGCAGGTCTACAGTCTGCTTTCAGTGTGGGCTTTACTGTGTGTTTATAAATGATGGTTGTAGAGCTAATAATGCACAGAGGCACACAGTAACTAAAGCCATTCCCGCCCTTGTGTTGGCTTGCGCTGCCTTTTACCTGGGAATAAAAGGCCATTGAAAGATAAGAGCAAACTCTGACCACAGTCTCCTCATGTTGGGACAGCCAGACAGAAACTATAAAGCTCTTACACCATTTCACATCAGCAGCTTCTCTTTTCTGACATGTTCTGTCGAGCTAGCGTGTCCAGACATGTTGCTATTACATAAATGAGCCTGGGAACAAATCAAAGTGTGACATGATGCTGAAGAGACATCGCGAGGTGTACCGGGGTGAAAGCGCTAATGCTAACAAACAACACAAACTCACTCTTTGTGTGTGTGTGTTGCACGAACAACATGCAGGAGATGCTACAACACAGTGCAACATGCTGGATAAAAAGCAAACAATGAGCCAGGAAGAAATATGGATCAAGTTTCTGTTTAAAGTAGGAAAATTTACACAAAACAGTTGTGTGTGTTCGATTTTAAAAATATGAAATGGGCTGTTTTAAAAATATCATTGTGTAACATATTTTGCATAGGAAGGAAGAGCTTTTCTGCGAAACAAAGCTAAATAAATCTATCGTTAGTCAACGCCACGGCACAAATACGCACACTACCTGACTGTCTGAGCTTGAGCGAGCTGATTTCCATAGGCAGCCTTCAGAGATGCACTGAGCCATACCTGGGCCACATGAGGAAGTCTTGGCACTGGCAAATCACATTCAAATTTAACCCTCAAAATTTGCGTGCGTCCCAGCCGACATGGGCTTAATATCAACTCTTTCATGTTAGCAATATGCAAACCAGAGATCCTGCCAAACCTTGTCCTCTGTGTCCCTGCGCTGCAACTCTCTGACACGAATCTGTGTCTGCTTTTAGAGCAGAAACAAACTGCAGTGCTGTGTGGTCAACAACATCCAGAGGCAACCGGGTTCTCTGAGCCTCCAGTGACAAGTGTACCAAAGATGACACAGCAAACAGGGCCGCGTCATACATGGTGAACACTGGAGACCAGTGATGCAGGTCCATCAGCAGCGTGACTCCAGACTTTGAAATCCTGTCAGATAAACACTTATGTAATATTTCACATTAGTGCTCTGTGGTGAATGACCAACAGTGTGTGAGTCCTTTAATGTTACGCAGCGAGTAAGAGATCTGACTGTGTTTGCAGCTTTGTTGATTCTTACGATTCTTATTTTGCTCCCTCAAAGGTCTCGTCTATAATAAAAACTACTTTTTGGCCTAACTCTGTGCTTTGGACAAAGGCGGGAACACAAACTACACACTCTGGGTTGGGCTTACGGTTGGGGTTGTCACAAGTGTGGACTTATGGATGAAAGGGGCTGTTAGCATGTTTCATGCTGGTAATACCACAGTTAGGTCAAACTAAAAGTAAAGGTCTGTCTGTCCGAATAATGAGTGTGAAATTTGTTTGGAGTTTAAATTTGAGGACCTTTACAAAGTGCTCTGTAATATTGGTGTCATTGACTTAATTTCAAGAGTTGTCATCCATTATTTTAGGTTTGCTGGTCTTCCTGCCTCGCTGTGCTCTGCTGCTGACACTTTGTATCCGTACGAACTCAAGAGGCCGTTTCCCTGTTGAAGAGCAGTTATTGACTCGGGCTTACAGTAAGGGCTTAAACATTAAGCCAGTGACTGATCCCTGCAAACATGATGTCCAGCGTCTATCTCAGGCTGCATCTTACATATCACGTGGAGACGGGTTATAAATAGAAGCATTTATGTGGTTTTGGTCCAGCTGCAAATTCATACAAGGCTGATCTGAGCAATCGCCCTTAGCACCAGAGAAACTCAAGACCAAATACACATTTGTGTTGTAGGATGATGTTTCATCCTTCCTTCTTCACTCATCATCCCGTGACATGTCTGGGTTTGTTTTGTTTTTTTGTCAGCTGATATGTTTTAGGGCCAACAAACATCTGTTTAGAAACAACAACATTTGCTTCTAAGACAAAAGTGTTGCTGTAACAGTGTTAACTGCTAGACCACAGGAACCGTTTTCAACAAAGAAGACAAGTATCGGTGGAACTCCATAATTCATATATAAGTAAAACCTGGAATGTCTCTGTTTCTGCAGGGAGGATCAACCACTCCGCCATCATTCGTCCAGATGCCAGGTGAGCGTCCTCTGACCGAGTCTGCCCCCTGAGACAGAGCAGGGTGTCTGGAGTCACTGAGTAACAATGATAAAGGCATTTCTGCTTCTCCACTTCAGGTGCCCACATGCTGCCCAGCTACTATGGCATAAGAGGACGTTCCTTCATCTCTGACTCAGATTTCTGCCCATCCACCAAGCAGTTCTCCCCTGATGTCTATTCCTCCACCCTTGGGGGTAAGCCTCTAGGCTGTGAGCCCTCCACCATGAGCAGCTACTCCTCGCTCATAGACAGCTACTACCCAGAAACCTTTGGTGACTACCGCAGCGCCGCCACCTTCTCCAGCTCCGGCGGGTCCTTCCTGCCCTCGTCAGCACTGTCCTCCCTGCTGCCGCCCTTCGGAGGAGAGTCCTCGCATCTGTTTCTGGTATGAATCAGAGTGACGGTGGCACGCTGACAAAACAAAGCGCATGTTCAGAATAACCTTCGTGGATTTAAAAACGGCAACACAGAAGTTCAGCGTACCTTTTTAGTTACTGTGAAACATAAACATATACTCTGCGTGATGTTCACATTTTTCAAGTGTCAGCCAGCTGACCGACAGCTACAAATGTTCCTGCAGGGCTCTGCGTGTACGCAGCTCTGATCATAGTCTCTGCATGCCTGGTATTTTCAGTACAAAGTTCCTGTTGTTCTTCCTTCACAGCTGAAAGAGGAAAGTTTAGAAGCTGTCTGCTTTATTTGCCAAACTGAGACCTCCGTAGTCTCATATTAGCTTCAGATCAACTTTGTCAGTGCAGACTGATTTCCCATCAGCTCCACTTATGTTCAGTGTGAAAAATGTTTCTCTGTTTTGAAGAAAAATCAGTAACTTTGTTCTGACAAGCTAATCTATTAACATGGCGAGGGACACGATGCTGCTGAGTGTAAGAAGACTCAGAGCTCGAGGATTTCAACGATACCAAGCTGCAGTGAAGAGCAGGAACACGCTGAGACAAGAGGAACCGAAAGAACCAAGTTCTATTGGTTATTTCATGCATTTGGATTTGGATTTAATTTAGTTACTTTAGTCACTAGTGAGATTACATTTTTTAAATCCAGTCCACACAGCAGGTGCGACGTTGTTAAAGAGAATGCTCTGTGATCAACATTAGGCTCTGTTAGTGTCTGGGCTGTGAGTCACTTCATGCTTTCACTTTAAATAACTGTTGGCCGACTAATTTTCCATATGCAAAATTCTTTTCCTTTTATCGTTGTTTGTGTCGACCCCCTGAGATTTATGTGTTCACCGGGGTCGGGGTTAGGAACTGCTGCTCTACAGGGCCAGCTTTGACACTTCAGCTGAGAGTACTCGAGTACAGTGAAGGACGTTCTTCTCGTAGTGGAGCATTTTTAAATGAGCAATCTTTCCACCGCAGTTCGAGATGAAAAAAGTTCATTTTTTATGTGACGTTTTTGTTTGACTGGTCACTGACTGCACAGCTAGAGCCAAGAGCATTCAGCACAGGACAGTTATGCTAGCTGTGCACTGCTGTTTAAAGAAAACTCTAAAATATAACAAGACTAACAAGGACATTTAATAAGTGGAATTATTGATAATCTTGCGGAGCTATTTGGGCCCTAAAGTCAAACTTTTAGCAGCAGTCACAGAGGCGGCGTGGCACCGATGACCTTCATAGTACGCCTGCCTGGTCGTCATCCTAACTGCACTGATGGCGTGTATGGAAGTTTTTAGAGTGAAAAACAGACATGCTCCTCGTTCAGCCACATTTGCAGTTTGTGCTCTGATGTTACATTTTTGCACACCATTGGACAGGGTGGGCGGTGTGCCTCGACCGGACTGCACAGAGGATTCTAGAAAAGCCAAAACCAAAACTGTATTCATGGATAGATCACAAATACACTTCAGTTACTGAGATCCATTTAAAGTCCGAGTTCTAGAGTGGTCGAGGTTGCATGTCCGCAGAGGCTTTCAGATGTGCTCGCAGGGCAGGGAAGTGAAACAAACGTAGTGAAGGAAATAATGCGACACTACAGGAAACGCTCTCGTTACAAAAGGTCTGCTGTGATGTTGGGGACTTTGCACTATCTGATGAGGAAATAAATGACTGATTCATCCTTTCCTCTGCTGTCTTCCTGCTGCAGAGAGACTCGTGGGAGCAGTCTGAGCCAGTATCTCAGGTGGAGGCTCTGTGTCAGGACAACCTGGCCTCCGTCAGCGTCCCACCCTCCATGCCCAGCCCCGAACCTCCAGGGAGCCCCTCCCAGTACCGCTCTCCGAGCCGAAGCTCCTCCCTGGGCCCCGTCTCCAGCAGCCAGCCCTACACTCTGCACTCTCTGGAGGATGTCCACTATCACCCTTTAACCTCCACCAGCACTTACCCCACCACACCCTCCTCCTCCTCCTTCCCCTGCCCTCCCTACATGAGCAGCCCCGTCACAGATCTGGTGACCAAGATGGTGACAGAGGAGGCGGCCGACGGCCACGGCAGCCTAACCCCCGGCGCCGAAGCTCATTCCTCCTGGGCTAAGGAAGAGGGGGTGAGCGCCTGGTCGCCCTATGAGATTCGGAGGGCCTACTGACTGAATTCAGAAGATTCAGACGATTTTACAGACACTGATGAACTCAACACTGCTGTAAATTCTTGGGGAGGTTTTTCCAAGAAAATTTCAATGTCAATTTGCTAAAAATATTCAAATTTTAAAGTGTCCCTGTTGTGCTCATTCCCTGTACCCTTGCACTTTGTGCTCAGCTCTTCATTTCACCCTCAGTTGGAAACACGCTGTGTTGGCTGCTGTCTCTGTGAGACCCTTCAAAAGCATCTGGGTGTGATGAAAGTGAGACAGTGCTGAAATGCTCTAAACCGCGGAGTCGGAGCTGCTCGATGAACAATGTGGTAAAACCATTTCTTAATTACTCCAAGCATCTGAGCATATCCGACAATATATACATCAAGAAATATGACTGTACCCTCGTATCTGTTAACCAACACATTTATCTGTAAGACAGCAAAGCTTAGCCACATCAACTGCACACTTTGCTGGCACTGAAGGGGAGAGGCTCAGGTGGCTGAGGGGAATGCAAGGCTTCTCATTTGAACTCGCTCCAGGTGTCACATAGTGACATAGATGAGCCACAGAAAAAAGAGTGATGAGGTTCATTTTGAAAACCACGTGAACAGAAAAGCCAGACAGGGGGCACACAGGGGCACTTTAACCTGTTGGTGGCCTCATTCTGCCAAAGGTCCAGTCTGACTGTAGAATAGCACGATTTCTTTTTTTTACCACTATTTCCCGTACGGTGTGGACGTGATCACAAAGCATAGCTTAACTTATAAGGCTGGAGTTAAAGAGCGTATACCAAAGCAAGGATAATGGCTTTGAGGGCGTATATTCTGAGGATTTTGTTTTTTCATAATGTGTGAACATGCTGCATCTTAATCATTGTACCCTGAAGGTTCCTGTAACTTCAGGCTGTAACTGTTATTAAACTGCAGGCTACTGCCATTTGTACGACCCGGCTAAGTGTGGTGCTTGAATGCAGAGGTTGTCTGGATTTACTGGGAATGAAGCAATTGTGATGCTTCCCTTCTGTTCAGGTTTATTTATATAGCTTCAAAACACACTGACAGTCACCTTAAGACTCTTTATACTGTAAGGTAAATGCCCTACAGTATTCTGGAGAAAGCCCAAACGACCCCCGTGAGCACTTTGGGGAGGAAGGGTATGAGGGAAGGATAAACAGCCTTTTAACAGGAAGAAAGGCTGATGTGAGCAGATGGGCGTGAGGGCAAAGAGAAAAGAGGATGCCATCGCCCACGTCCTACACACCACTCTCAGCCACGTGGACAAGAAACAGGGTAACTATGTGCGAATGCTGTTTGTTGATTACAGTTCAGCGTTTAACACAATAGTGCCCTGCAGACTGTTCACAAAGCTGAGGGATCTGGGACTTAACAGCCGTCTGTGTGCATGGGTGTTGGACTTCCTCACTGGCAGAACTCAGGTGGTGAGGGTGGGCAGGTGCTTCTCCAACAGCATCACCATCAACACAGGAGCACCTCAGGGATGTGTCCTCTCGCCACTGCTCTACTCCCTCTACACTTCAGACTGTGTGGCCACCCACGGCTTCAACACCATTGTGAAGTTTGCTGACGACACAGTGGTGTTGGGTGCCATCTCCAACAACGATGAGGCGGCCTACATGGATGAAGTGAAGAATCTGGCATCGTGGTGCCAGGACAACCACCTCCAGCTGAACGTCAGCAAGACCAAGGAGCTGGTGGTGGACTTCAGAAGGGGTCAGCACAGAGACTACAAGCCCATCATCATCAATGGAGCTCCAGTGGAGAGGGTGCAGTCCTTCAAGTATCTTGGTGTCCACATCTCCTCAGACCTGACATGGGCTGCCCACATTCAGGTCCAGACCAAAAAGGCTAGGCAGCGCCTGTATCACCTACGACAACTGAGGAAGTTCAGGGTCTCTCCAAAGGTCCTCAGGATTTTCTATACAGGCGCTGTGGAGAGCATCCTCACACAGAACATGACATCGTGGTTTGGGAACAGCTGTGTGAAGGACCAAAAAGCTCTCCAGAGAGTGATCCGTACAGCAGAACGCTGCTGCAGGATTGCTCTCCCCCCGCTTCAGGACACCTACACCAGGAGATGCCGGACTAGAGCAGCGCAGATACTGAAGGACCCGTCCCATCCTGGCAACAAACTTTTCCAACTTCTGCAATCTGGTAGAAGGTTCCGCATCATCCGGGCAAGGACAGAGAGACTCAAGAGGAGCTTCTATCCCCAAGCCATCCGTGCCCTAAACACACACACCCGCCCTCTCACATCATCTATAATTGACTGAGACAGGACTCTTCCAGACACTAAACCAAGGCACAATGTACATTTCAATTCCTTTAATTTTAAATATGTTTATATTGTCTATCCTGTAAAATAGTCAGATGTCTATTCATATTAATGTACAGAATTCACCTGCTTGCTGCTACTACTGCACATTCACCCAGTGTATATACTATATGTCTGTATATATATATGTATATATATATATATATATATATATATATATATATATATATATATATATATATATATATATATATATAATGTTCTTCCTCTACACCCCCCCCAATTTTTGCACATGTCGAGGAGCGTGTCAGGCTACATTTCACTGTGTGTTATACTTGTATAACTATGCATGTGACAAATAATAAAGAACCTTGAACCTTGAACCTTGAAAAGAAGAACGAGAGCATAGGCAGACTGGGCCAAAGCTTATGGACACAGAAGACTGAAATGTGGGATATAAACAGGGAGACAGTGGCGTCATCGCGGTGCATCACATGAAGTCCTTCGGCAGTCTGAGCCTATAGCAACATAATTAAGCAATGTTTCAGGGTCACCTGATACCTTCGTCAAAATGGAAAGTTTTGATCCTAAAATCCTAAAAGTAGAGAACGTGTCAGTCTCCAGCACAGCAGGAAAGGCGTCTGAGAGAGGAAAGCTCCGCCCCCCATTCTGAGTGAGCAGCTCTCAGTCTGAAGGCACTATGAAAATATAGGACTTTTGGATGTGATAGGGCCTCATTATTCAAGGCTTTGCAGGATTTTAAGAAGGATTTTTAAATTCCCGGTACTCTCACTGCAGCACCTGAACCAACTGAAGGCAACTTTCAGAACAACCTGATGTTAATGACTTAGTAGTCCAGCCTAGAAATAATGCATGCATGAACTAGTGTTTTAGCATCACTCTTTTTACAGATAATAGCAATCCTGCATATTTGTTCAGAGCCCGTCGAAGGACATGATCTGAAAGTTCCTCACAGTGTTGCTGGACATCAAGGTAATGCCATCCAGAGTCTAGTTCTAAGATCTTTAGGGCCACAGAAAATAACCTCATTGTTTTTTGGATACAGCACAAGGAAACTGTAGAACTTTGTGTCTCAAAGTCACGGCTGCAGTATGAATAACTGATATGTGTCAACTGGCTTCAGGTAGGTGTTTGCTGAGTGGGGGCATTCCTACTATTCAATGTTATTTCAGGATATAATAATATAAATCTTTATAACTGCATTATGGTTTGTTTGTTTTTTAAATATATATATATATAACTATATATTATATAAAAAGATGTTTTTATATTTTTAAAAATGAAACCATTTTTGTAACATTAATTATCATTATAATTTAAACACTTTCACTTATGACTGTAAATACATGTGACAGGGTAGACATCTTATGATGTTAACACATCAGTGAACCATTCTGAAACATGGAGAGAAAAAAGGCTGATGAAAGATGTTTTTGTAGATGATTTCTCTCCAAAAATATATACAACTGTAAGTCACATAATTAGAGGACCAATAAGGGGACCTATTTAGCAGGATTTCCATATGAGTAATAGGGAGGATTTATTTGAAAGACTTTAAGCATTAAAAATGTGTTCATGGAAAAACATCCAGTTAGTGTAGAAAATTATGTAGGTATGTATGTAAAAGTACGTTTTTCTAACAACATGCCAAAGAGAAGCACGTATAATGTGAATAGTATTGGTCCCAGCACATAACCCTGTGGGGTGAGTAACTTCTGTGCATGAACAAGACTCCCCGTTTACATGCACAATATGGAGTCTGTCAGACAGACATATTCAAACCATTGCAGTGCATGTCCTTTAACACCAACAGTGTAGCCTCTGAACTGTACAGGGTAACTCTGTAAGACACCCCACTAGGAGACAGTGCAACCGAACCCAGAGTGAATGTACCAATTTGTACATATATACACTCCACCCAAGTCATGGCCTCGCCAGATGCAAAGGCCGAGCCGGGGGGCGGAGGCAACAGTCTGCAGATGCAAGACTGGCCCGAGCCGGTCCCACAAGACGCAAGGACCGCGATAGAGCGGCCGCACAAGGACAGCCCAAAAGACGCCAAGCCGACTGCCAGGAAGCACAGCACACCGAGCTACCAATGGGGGTCCTGCAGACAGAGAGTCAGGCAATACGGCAGGGGAGCACAGGCTACTAAGCCACTCGAGCACAGCAGCTAAGCTAACAGACTTGCTAAGGGAGATAGGGGGCTGGGGGGGGGCAGTGTCCAGGAAGGCTGCCGAAACAAGCTCCCACAATGGACACCACTACCACTATCACACACACAGTCACACAGTACCACATGTAAGTACTACCAGTGAACCGCACACGCACAAACAAACAAGTGGAGATCAAACAATCACCGGTGTCACGTTTGCAAAGCCGTTTTATCTGTAAGCTGTGGGGCGTGGCCAGGCTATCCAGAGTGTCTTAAAGAAGTATCCACACGCCATGACCAAGAGGGGGTCATACCCTGTACATATGGAATATGTAACGGAGTGGAGAGATAGTCTCGATATGATAGGGAACAAACGCTGCACTGAGGTCTAGCAGGACAAGCACAGAGATGAGTCCACTGTCAGAGGCCATAAGAAGATCATTTGTAACCTTCACTAAAGCTGTTTCTGTGCTGTGATGAGCTCTGAAACCTGACTGAAACTCTTCAAATAAACCTCTGCAGATGATCTGTTAGCTGTTTGACAACTACTCTTTCAAGGATGTTTGATATAAAGGAAGGTTGGAGATTGGCCTATAATTAGCTAAGACTGCTGGGTCTAGAGATGCTTTTTGAGTAAAGGTTTAACTACAGCCAGCTTGAAGGCCTGTGGTACATAGCCGATCATTAGAGATAGGTTGATCATATTTAAGATTGAAGCATTAATTAATGGCAGGACTTCTTTGAGCAGTTTTGTAGGAATGGGGTCTAAAAGACACGTTGATGTCTTGGAGGAAGTAATTATTGAAGTTAACTCAGAAAGATCAATTGGAGAAAAAGAGTCTAACTTAACATCAATGGTACTAAGAGTAGCTGTAGATAATATTACATCTGTGGGATGATTACTGGTAATTTTTTCTCTAATGATAAAAATTTTATTTGTGAAGAAGTTCATGAAGTCATTACTAGTTAACGTTAAAGGGATGGTTGGCTCAACAGAGCTCTGACTGTTTGTCAGCCTGGCTACAGAGCTGAAGAGAAACCTGGGGTTGTTCTTATTTACTTCAATCAGTGATGAATAGTAAGATGTTCTGGCTTTGTGGAGGGCTTTCTTATAAAGCAGCAAACTATTTCTCCAGGCTAAATGATGATCCTCTAAATTTGTGACACGCCATTTCCTCTCCAGATTACGAGTCATCTGCTTTAGGGTACGTGTTTGAGAATTATACCACGGAGTCAGGTACTTCTGATTAGAGACCTTAGTTTTCACAGGAGCTACAGTATCCAGAGTCGTACGTAGTGAGGAGGTGAAATTATTAACAAGATAATCGACCTCTGTTGGGGTAGCGTTCAGATAGCTGCTCTGCTCTGTGTTGGTACAGGGCATTGAAGATGATAACAGTGGGTGGATTATATTCTTAAACTTAGTTACAGCGCTTTCAGAAAGACATCTACTGTGATAAAGTCTACTCTCCACCGCTGTGTAATCAATTATTGTAAATGTAAATGTTATCAGGAAATGATCAGACAGGAGAGGGTTTTCAGGAAACACTGTTAAATGTTCAGTTTCTATGCCATATGTTAAAACAAGATCTAGAGTGTGATTAAAGTGGTGGGTGGGTTCTTTTACATTTTGAGAGAAACCAATTGAGTCTAATAACAGATTAAATGCCATGTTGAGGCTGTCATTTTTAGCATCTACATGGATGTTAAAATCACCCACAATAATTATTTTATCTGAGCTCAGAACTAAATCAGATATAAAGTCTGAGAAATCAGACAGAAACTCTGTGTAAGGCCCAGGTGGACGATAGATGATAACAAGTAAGACTGGTTTCTGAGTTTTACAACTGGGGTGGACAATGTTAAGCACCAGGCTTTCAAATGAATTAAAAGTCTGTCTGGGTCTTTCATTAATTAACAGGCTGGTGTGAAAAATTGCTGCCACACCGCCCCCTCGGCCTGTGCTTCAAGATTTCTGGTAGTTAGAATGACTCGGGGGTGTTGATTCATTTAAACTAACATAATCATCCTGCTGCAACCAGGTTTCTGTAAGGCAGAGTAAATCAATTTGTTGATCAATTATTAAGTCATGTACTAACAGAGACTTGGAGGAGAGAGACCTAATATTTAATAATCCACATTTCACTGTTTTACTCTTTGGTTCAGATGTGGATACTGTATTGTTCTTTCTTTGTGATTATTTATGTTTAAGTTGTTTGTTGCTGGTTTTTAGTTTGTTTTTTGTCTGTTTGGAAGCTGACACAGTCTCTATGGAGATGGGTTTTTGGGGGGGTAGCAGGAGGAGAGAAGCTGCAGAGAGGCGTGTAAGACTGCAACTCTGCTTCCTGGTCCCAACTCTGGATAGTCATATTTTGGGGGGTTTAATAAATTTGTCCATATTTCTAGAAATGAGAGCTGCTCCATCCAAAGTGGGATGGATGCCGTCTCTCCTAACAAGACCAGGTTTCCTCCAGAAGGTTTGCCAATTATCTATGAAGCCCACATCGTTTCTGGGACACCACTCAGACAGCCAGCAATTTAAGGAGAACATGCGGCTAAACATGTCACTCCTGGTCTGATTGGGGAGGGGACCAGAGAAAACTACAGAGTCCGACATTGTTTTGGCAAAGTTACACACCGATTCAATATTGATTTTAGTGACCTCCGATTGGCGTAACCGGGTGTCATTACTGCCAACGTGAATTATGATTTTACTGAATTACTTTTACCCTTGGCCAGCAGTTTTAAGTGTAAGCATTAATTAGATAAGAGGAACAGACCTGAGAATGGCTCTGTACCAGATGGCATCAAATACTGCTGGATCAGTGACAGGTATGCAGGCATAGGGCATTTAAAGCTTTATACCTGCACAGTTTCTGTATCACAAGCAATATGATATGTTTGTATGTCATACTGTTGCTGTCACTGCACTCTAAGAAATGACACACTGATGTTGGTAGCATTATGTAAATGCTTCATGTTAAAACTAATGCCACCAATTGATTTTTAACTTTAAACACAAGTATGTTGTTTTGAATTTAATTAACAACATAATATTTCAATACAACAAAATGCAGTAAATTAAATCCAACGTAAAAAGTTCATTTAAAATGAAGAGCACTTTAATTTAAAGAGGATTGTCCTAATAGGCTCTCCGTACTTCTGAGTTTGCACATGTGCAGTGTGGAAGTTTGATCATCCGCCATTTTCAACTGAGACTTGCATATGCTTAGCATCCTGGATAGAATCCATCGCCATCTGAGGATTATTTGGTAAGTACAACAATTTAAGGATGACAAATTTGATTAATGTATACTAACTGATACACATCTGACACTTTCGGGAATACTTTTGCATTTTTTTTTAAACAAATGATGCCTGGCAAATGTTTTAACACTCTAGCTTGTATATCTCTCTCACATGTTAGAAGTATGAAAACATTTAACAAATATTGTTGAACCTGCTTCGGTGTAATTTTCCAAAATCTTTTGCAATTCTTGTTAAGATGAGACTTGCCTACTAAGACCGACAGTTTTAAAATTACTCCCAACATCTACCGCACCTGCTCCCTGACATCAGTAATGACCACTGGGAGCGCCAGCGATCCTGTAGTTTGAAGAATGAAATGAATGTGTAGTGTATTTTAGAAATGTGCATCAATTAAGTTGCTACATTGTTTGAAAGAATTCGACTCCATGTTGATTTCTGGTTTAGTGTCAGAAATCTTCACTGAAGAAGCTTCACTTTTCTTTCCAAGCTCCTTAGACTACGATGACCTGGATGACTGTGAACCTTCACAGACTTATTGTTATCCACAAAATGTCATGATAGGATTTTAAGTCCATATTGCCCAGTTCTAATCTTCTATTTAATTTTAATATTTTTAGGGGCACAATTATTAAATATATTGAACAATCTAGAATTGATTAAAGCAAAAATGAAAGCTTTCACGTAATGTCAAAATTGAAAAGCTTCAATTTTTGGGTTCATATATTTGTTAATCTGACACAGAGGAGTCAGTGCCTTACCAATCATGAACCTCACTGCACATCACTGATGTGAGTTATGAAACATTGCTTAATCATCTGCTATGTGTTAATATTTTTGACTTTGTTTTGTAAAGAGGTTGAAAGGAACCAAAATAGGAAACTTCTCTCATATTGAGTTCTTATCTCCACCAGAATCCCAGCGTTGATGTTCGACGGGAATGCATTCTGAAAGCTGTCTGTGTCTACTTAAATGAAAAGCCAGATGACCTGTTCAAGGAATTCTTGGTAAGTTAAAAAAGGAAAACGATCAGTTATTTTCCTTTTTTAAATTTGGGATTGGAAATGGAAGGTGGACTTACTTGTCCATATGTATATGTACGCAATTAACTTATCTTTTTTTAATTTTTATTTAAAGGATGTGGATCTTGGTGCAAGCAGAGAAACGGAGCAGCTGACTTTGGGAGTCTATGTTGTCAGACATGAGAGCAAACTCTGCAGATACACCTGAGGACATTGGTGTCATCATAGAAGGATGCACTGTGCTGCAAGCTCTTAGTGATGTGGCAAAGGGTTGTGCCCTCCTGCTTGGACTAATCTATAGTCTAAATCTGAGCTACCCAAAGCACCTGAAATACACATTTGAATTTCTTCAGAAGGTGCTGATGGAGTTGGATGGGAACAACCTATCCATGAAGGTGCAGGTTCTGAAAAACAAACTGCTTGAGTGAAACAGCCTGCAGTGAACTATAGAGGACACTGAACTTTAAGGTTCTCGAACCCTTCTCCTTGCACTTCATAAACTGTTCAGTTTGAATTGCCACAAGAACTTCTGCAAGGCCTTTCACTTTTCTGCGTTCTTTGTTCTTGAACTTTTACCAACATCCAACTACACTGAAAAAGACTGCTCCTAACTTTGGACTTCAGTTTAAGTTTTGAAGCAAAGGTTATTTTTCTAAATATGGACAAAAATGACACAAGTAATTTCTACCTGCTGTTTGCAGGGCTGTATTGTGGGCTTTTCATTGTAGCCCAATCAAGTTTAAATTAAGTCATGTTAATGTTAAAAATGTTGGAATCACAAGTTTCCAGTTTTAATCATTTCAGTTTAACATGACATTCTGTATCTTGTCTTCCTGCACCTAAAATGCACTTGAATATATGTAAAGATTGTTTGGGGGAAAAGATCTAGAAGCATTTGAATTGCTCAAAGTGTGCTTCAACAAGTTTTACACAAAGTGTTATTAAAGTTAGGTTAACTGAATAAACTTGTGTTCGATTTATTTAATTTACAAACTTAAATAGAGTAAGTTGCAATTCTGTTAAAGTGATTTAATCCTATAGTTTCAGTAGAGCGTGTTTTGGGTGAGTAGATTTATCAGATTTACTTAAAATTTGTTGTTCAAATTAAATATATCATACATTTTATATTTCACTAACCCAGTTGTGTGGAACCGGTTGACATAACTGGGTGGAGTAAATACAACATGTTATTTCTCAAAGTAAGTACAGCTTGTTTTGGTTGAGTAGGTTTTATTTAGTCTTCTCAATTTAAATCAACAAGGTTAGTTATATCAACATTATGATATTCAGCTAATACAACATGATTCTTTTGATTTGCATTTAATTATCCAAATGTTATCAGATGTACTTAAAATTTCTTGTTCAAATTAAATGTATCATACATTTTATATTTCACTAACCCAGTTGTGTGGAACCGGTTGACATAACTGGGTGGAGTAAATACAACATTTTATTTCTTAGAGTGTGTAACAGTAGTGGAACCAGAATATTTTTGTGTTGGTGACCAGAATGAGACCATGACTGACATTTGGTTGGGACAGACACTGATTAGTTGTTCATTCTTTTGGTCACTCACCCACTCTTGCTCAGTGCATCATGTGGATTCGTGCTAACCTGTTCTGGGTTAAGCTGAATTGATGCCATGGCAATTGGTTTCATTTAGCTTTAAACAGTTTTTATGTCCTGACTGTTGGAGTTATCCACAAGCAGCAGACATCATGCCGATTAATATCTCACAGGTAATAACGAACACCCTACAGTTGTTAAAACGTTGATATAAATATCATTAATGCATCATTGTATTGCAAAGCTGTGTGTGATGTTAGGAGCCCATACACACAGCGCTGTGGGAGAGTGTGACTTCTGTACAGAGCGTTGCTGATGTTGCTTTCCAGCCTCTCCCGCATCCCCCCCCCCCCTCCCCTCCGTATCCAGTGTCCTACTGAAATAATTCCAACTGGCCTCTCCTGACACTGTTCCTCAACCCACTGCTCCACCCCATCCCTGCAGCGGAGCCATAAACCACACCCATCCACACTGTGTATTAAATTGTGTTTGAATCCAGTCGTCTTTTTCTGGGTGTGAAGCATGTGTACTGTTTTAATTCACTATTTAAAAATATTATATTATGATATTACAATGTGTTTGTATATAAACGTGTCTAACACAAAAACCCCAAATCAAACCTGCCATGTTCCTGAGTCTGACCCAGTGTTTTGTGTTTAATTTTGTTGTTCTTGCTTGTAGTTTGAGTCACTATGTCCTCCGTGTGTTCCACATGTCATATTCAGTCTATTTCTCAGTGTCAAGTCCACATCTTTGTGAACTGTCTCATGTTTCCTGTTTTATTTTGATAGTCTCTGTCCTGTGTGCAGTGTGTCTGGTTTTGCTTCCCCTTGTCATGTTATGCCTAAATGATCCCAGCTCTGTCTCTCCTGTCTCCAATTCCCTGATTACTCCGGTGTGTATTTAAGCCCTGTTTTCTCCTTGCTCTGTGTTGTGTCGTACCCTCATTATGCTGTAACGGCCCTGAAAATCTTAGAAATATGGTATCTAACCAGATTCTTACTCTGGATGGCATTACCTTGGCCTCCAGTAACGCTGTGAGGAACCTTGGAGTCATTTTTGACCAGGACATGTCCTTCAACACACATATTAAACACATATGTAAGACTGCGTTCTTCCATTTGTGCAACATCTCTAAAGTTAGAAATATCCTGTCTCAGAGTGACGCTGAAAAACTAGTTCATGCATTTATTACTTCCAGGCTGGACGACTGTAATTCATTATTATCAGGAAGTCCTAAAAACTCACTGAAAAGCCTTCAGCTGATCCAAAATGCTGCAGCAAGAGTCCTGACAGGGACTAGAAAGAGAGCAGATTTCTCCTGTTTTGGCTTCCTGTTAAATCCAGAATTCAAAATCCTGCTCCTCACATACAAGGTCTTAAATAATCAGGCCCCATCTTATCTTAATGACCTTGTAGTACCATATCACCCTATTAGAGCACTTCGCTCTCGCTCTGCAGGCCTACTTGTTGTTCCTAGAGTATTTAAAAGTAGAATGGGAGGCAGAGCCTTCACTTTTCAGGCCCCTCTTCTGTGGAACCAGCTTCCAGTTTGGATTCAGGAGACAGACACTATCTCTACTTTCAAGATTAGGCTTCAAACTTTCCTTTTTGCTAAAGCATATAGTTAGGGCTGGACCAGGTGACCCTGAATCCTCCCTTAGTTATGCTGCAATAGACGTAGGCTGCCGGGGATTCCCATGATGCATTGAGTTTTTCCTTTCCAGTCTCCTTTCTCACTCACTATGTATTAACAGACCTCTCTGCATTGAATCATATCTGTTATTAACCTCTGTCTCTCTTCCACAGCATGTCTTTATCCTGTCTTCCTTCTCTCACCCCAACCAATCACAGCAGATGGCCCCGCCCCTCCCTGAGCCTGGTTCTGCTGGAGGTTTCTTCCTGTTAAAAGGGAGTTTTTCCTTCCCACTGTCATCAAAGTGCTTGTTCATAGGGGGTCATATGATTGTTGGGTTTTTCTCTGTATGTGTTATTGTAGGGTCTACCGTACAATATAAAGCGCCATGAGGCGACTGCGGTTGTGATTTAGCGCTGTGTAAATAATGTTTCCTCTGTGGTCCTTGAGGAGTCCTAGTTCTAGTTTTAGTTCACGCTCTTGTGTTTGGATCGTTTGTGCTGCAGCAGTGAAGCTGCAGCAGTGAAGCTGCCTCTTCAGTTAACTTTTTAAGTTTGAGTCCTGCGTTTGGGTCCACCTGCTGCCTGCGAATCAGCCGAAACCATGACAAGAAACAAACACACTGGGTTACATTAATGTATGTGGTGAACACTTTGGAAGAAATCTACAGGTTGTCGTCAGACCTGGAGAGAGAATGTCTGACTAACAAATGATTTAATGAAAGAAGTTAAAGCCTAAAATAAATAAATGAATAGTGACAAACAAAATTATTCCTCTGTACTTGAATTAAGAAGGGTTTATGTTACAATAAATGTTCATGTGAGAATGTGCTAAAGACAAATCTAACTGAATTAGAATTAAACAAACTGAACGAAACATGAAGTGAATTATATCCATTTGAATGTTCAAATGTGATGTAGATGTGAATTCCCTTTGTTAAGAATAACAAGGCAAATGTAATTAAGAGATTTTAAAGTTTAAAAGTTTAAACTTTGTGCTAAATCAGAGAGAGTGAGAGAGATAAGGTGTGAATGGACATCAAATGATTTAACTTCAGCAGTTTTATTGAATGGCCAAAATGTGAAGATGTGACGTCGAGTAGGAGAGGGAGGAATAAAAGTGGGTGTAAAAGAGATTCAGGGTTCAAGTTGTGGACATTCACTTTTTAACCTTTAGTGAAACAGTAAAAGTCTGAGGATTATTCTTATTATATCCGAGCCATAATAAAATAATCTTTCCTTGGAGCCTGCTGTCTAGGCTACTAGACAGCAGGCTCGTGCCATAATCAATATGGCAGCTACCGTTGCCAAGTGGGACTGATAGGACTCGACCTGCGAGGTTACTCAGGCTGCCTCACCTGGATGATTTCAAGCTAGTTATTGCTGGGCGAGTCCCCTCACCCACATGTTGCATTATCTCACAGGATCAGGAATTAGGACTGTTTTTTTTATCAGAGAGAGAAATTAATTTCCTAGATGCAGTCGTGATGCATGCTCAATCATCCAGGTAAGTAAATCTCCAAAAGCTGATTTTCATTGCAGTCAGCTGAGACTGAAGAAGTCACCTGGATGAGTGACGAAATGTTTCTCCCACAAAATGCTACGTCCTGATGAACAGAATCAACTTTTGGAGATTCCTATATGCAGGTTTTTTTGTGGGCCTTGCAGATCGACCAAAAACAAACCAACAAAAAAAATACAGTGAAGCATTCAGTGTTTGAGTAAATGTAAAATATGATAAAACAAACTAAAATCTCACACAGGAAAGTGACAGAACCCAGATCATGTGGAGCTTTTTACTGGGACACGCTTAAAAGAAATCTCTTCAGTGTTGTGAAGGAGAAAAAAATCCAGGTCATGTCTGGTTTAATCACATGGTTCATTTAATACTGTCGATACGTGGTTGCTTTAATCATTCACTGCACCTGTTTCTTTATGATTCTTCTATTGTGGGGTTTTTGTGTGTGTTTTTGCAGAATTAAGGCAGTTTTCTATTTTCTTTCATTGCAGGGCATCTGAACTCTCAGGGCCACCGTAGCTGGGCTGTTGGATACAAAATATCCTAATTTCATGCTGACTCTATCCTACCTGTGGGTAGGATTTTGTACAAAAATGTCTTTTGTTTGTTCTTTAAACATGAAATTTTAGTAATTCATCCTGGAATGAAGTGTGTGGAGGGCTGAAGCCATCAAAAAGAGTCTGATAGGAAACAAACCACAAAACCAAAAAACATGTTCCAGATATATCAAAGGTTTTTGTAGGACGAGCAAATGGTGTCAGCTTTTAAATCCTTACTTCATTTTTCATTTGTCTGTTTATCCTGTTTATTTTACCTTCAAATGTGCTGTGTTATTTGCTGAAGTGTTTTCCAGTCGGCTGACAGTATGGAGGAGAGAGTTTCAGCAGTGAGTGTCTGCAGCCCTCTGCAAAACACGGTGGAAGTGTTGTCATGGTTTGATGGCTTCATCAGAAAAATGAAATTATTAATGAGGAAAACTATAATTAGATTTTGATCATGCATCTGATCATGCATCATACATCTAGACTGATTGATAACAGTTTCATTTTCCAACATGTGATCACAAAAAAAACTGCCAGTGCACAAAATCGTGTGTGTGTGTGTGTGTGTGTGTGTGTGTGTGTGTGTGTGTGTGTGTGTGTGTGTGGAAAGACAGAATGCTTTCATAAACATTTCCATTTGTGGCCTGTAGGTGGAGCCGCTGCGCCGCGGCTGCAGGAGGGGGCGCTGTGAGAAGAGGCGGACAATGCTGGGCGAGGAAACGGGGATGTGCAGAGAAGAGAGCACTTTGTTTAAAGCAGGATGCACAAAGATTGATTTTAATGGACGAATAGAAATGATGATGATGATGATGATGATGATGATGATGATGTGTTAGCACATATCAGTTTTTAATCAGTTTGCTGTTCTTATGGCGCGAGGACGCCCTAATAATCTAACAATGTTACTGCAGCATCTATGATGAATAATGTTATAGATGCTGCAGTCATAATCAAGCTTTGAGTTATTATTACTGTAATAAATGTAATAATATTCATAGATCCGGGTCTTAATTCACATATTTTGACCGGTTTATGGCACAATTTTATTTTGGATGCATTTATCCAAGTGTGATGAATGTAACGTTGATATAGTTGAGTTCATTTTATCTTCTGACCTTCGCACCACAAACAGTCTGAGAAATAAAATACACTCGAAGTGTAGTGTAAGGGACTTCAGTGCAAAGAAGGAGCTGCAATGTTTGTTTTTAGTTTCGTTATTTATTCATTTATTTATTTATTTACTCGATTTCAACACAGATTTGATAGAAAATCTAAAATAATAACCGTTTTTGATCATAATGATCATAAATCATAATGCTGGGGGAGTTAAACATTTCAAAGGCCGGTTCTTAAACGGCACACTTTACCGGAAACCTTTGATCCTGAAACGCATTTTTATTTTCATGAAAATATAACCAAGACAAGGACAGAACTGTGCGTGAAGCTGCTGAGCCTCTCTCCCTGTTCTCCCAGCAGGTGTGAGCACTCTGATGGAGCTGGAGGCCCTGCCATGCCAACGAGGGCTGTTGGCCCTTGCCACACCCACTTTCCCTCTTTGCCACTTTTAATGTATTTTTTATGAAATAAACTTTTTAAAATGCGTGACTAGGCTAAACGCGAGGTTTGAGGTGAAATGCGCTCTTAAGGTTGCACGGAAGCAGTCGTGGGTGCTGCAGTGCTAAGTGAAGGGGGCTGATGCTGGGATAGTGCAAAAGGAGGGTAAAATGAATAAAAGTGCATTTTTTTCGAGGTTAAAGTGTAAAATACTAATATATGAGATTAAAGTGGATTTGATACAGTGTTCATGCTTAGTGATTTTACTGAAAATCGATTTGAGAGAGTTGCCTCTGAATATTCAAATGGTAAGTAACGCGCAATCAAATCATTGTCAAATCATTGAGTTCTAGGGGTTTTAAATAGAGGGAATGGAGGGAGAAAATCTCAAACTAATATGTCCCCAGCTCTATTACAATCATTCTGTATGCTCTGGCTCTGCTGTAAGACATTTGTGTTGCTATTTTTGGAGACTTTTGCAGAAATTTCGTTCTTGGCCATTTTGCTGAGGCAGAAAAGGACATTGTTGAGTCCCTCAGCTCTTCTCCAGGAATCATCTCTCCATCCCAGCCATCATGTCCGGTGAGTTTCACCTCGGATTTTCTTCAGGAAATCATTTTCTTGCATTTTTCCCTGTTTGGAAGACAAAGGAGGGGGGGGGGGTGTAATGTAGAGTTTATTGGAAATATTGAAAGCACACGATTTGTGTGTTTAAGTGGAGTGCTCACCCCCCATAAATGCCCACTTCTTCCCATATTTAAATTAAAGTAGAATGGGCTAGATTAAACTTCCACGTGTAGAATAACTTTAATGCCACCTGATTCCACCTGTTTGTGTAGCGTTCTCCACTCAAAGACTTCTCCAAGCTTCACTGGCGTTTATGGCTTTACTGTGTGTTATAGTTCTCCCGACTGTCGTCTGTCGACGCACATCAGGACGCGCAGATGATCATTTTTAAAGATCATTTTAAGTTTGGAAAAATTCAACTGGAAGTCTCGCGGGCTGTGTGGTCGGGCTGTCTGTGCGCAACAGGGTGTTCTGTGTGTTCGAGTGGGATGTGTCTGCCTTTCGTTTTGGCCAGCGTCTGCCACATTTAAGACAAATCATAAAGTAGCATTTCTCTGTATGAATATTTATCAGATGAGGTTTCATCTCTTAACACATTCTCTAAAATGTTCGCAGCCCTGAATGCTTTAAATATCGCCTTTAGGCCTAAATCGCCCGCACCTATACGAGACGTTCTTTCACCGTATCTTAATCAAGCTTCAAGTAAGGAAGAAAAAAACTGCCAATTACTCCCATTGCCTTTAACTGTCAGGCGTTCGTGGTGGGGGGCAGGGGTGATTTGAATAAAGTAAGGGAGATTGGTGTAGAGCTCGGGGTTTTGAATTGTAAACAGCACCGGGCTGAAATCGCCTCGAAATTTTTCCATAACGACCTGATCAAACTTTCACTAAGTGACCGCGCACGTGCACCACGCGGGAGGCTCGTTTCCTTGAAAACTGCAGCGCTTCGATCCAAAAGCGCAGATCAGCGGCTCCTTCTAGTTTCGAAATTTTGTTCCGTTTTGGTCGCGGATCGCTTTGCTGACTCTTTGTCTGCGCGCTTCAGCTTTAACCTCATCCCACCGTGCCAGACAAACTTCTCTTTCATCTCCTCGCCTATTTTTATTTACTTTACATTCATTCGATCGTATATGCGTAATAAAATCTACTTACTTTAACGCGTTAAGAGCCGATTTCTTCTGCCTCTGACTGGGGCGTGGCAGCTCAGGGCTACAGGGTGCAGTGAAAACGTCTCCCGACCGGGAGGCTCCGGGGAGGGGATCAGCCGCCAGTAACACTCAGAAACACTGAGCGGTGGAAACGACCTTTACGCACCGGTGATAAAATAGGATCTTTGGATAATTCAAAGCACTTCGTTATATTCTTTTACAAAATCTTAAAAGACAATCTTTCAGCAGTTTATTAGAATGAAGCGACACTTCATGGAGCGATTTCAGTTTACTGGAAACAAAATAAGCTGTGATGTGTAAGAAATGCTTTGTGGTGCTTTACTGGAGGAGCAGGGAGAGGGAGGAGAAGAGTGCACGACTGGTTTAGTTTGCTTTAAGAGGAGATTACTGCGCATGAGTGACACACTGTGCTCTTCATTAAGATCAACTGAAGGTGTACCCGGGGGTCCGGGTGAAGATCACGGTCAAGGAGTTGCTGCGGAGGCACAGAGAGGAGGCCAACAACAAGAAGCTTAATGCGGTAACTCCTCCCTCCCCCACGCCTCTTTACCCTTGTCCCCTGCTCTCAGTCTCACCTTTTTTCTGCTGAGAATACCGCTCTGTGCAAGCCTGCACCTGTAAATCACTGATAGCCCGTTTTATCAAAATAAGCCACTCAACTCATTTACAGGAAAGCAGCCATTAATAATCTGGTATCGCCTTCCCCCTCCTCTGTATTTCTCTTTCTTCCTGATCAGCAGATGCATCAGGCTTGCTTGGAACTACAGGAGCTTCGCGCGTCCACTTTCCAAAGTAGGTTTGTCCACCCAGTGTGCTAAAATACATCCCAGAAAGACACACATGCACTACAGCGGCCTGCCCTAAGCGTCACAGTCTGATGATCTTAATCAAGTTGTTTGTTTGTTTGTTTGTTTGTTTGTTTGTTTGGGGGGTCAAAAATTCTGTAAAATAAACATATAAATATGCATCAATTATTGAGGACGCCTTTTTCAGTTGGACGGGGGGCAAGAGGCATTCAGATTTCAGAGGGGTGGAGTTCCACCGTGGTCTCTCAGACCACGCCCTTTCAAAGTGGTCGCAGATATATCCTAGTCCGTGATTAAATGATAGGCAATGATTAACCCAGAGCGTGTGGTTCGCTTGTTTTCATCGCATGTGTTTGTATTCTGGATATTTTCGGTCTGACTGTTACACTGAATCTCGGCAGGTGGCCATGTGGCTCCTCCTCCCTCTGTCCCCCCAGCTGAAGCCAGCAGCTGCGGGTCGCTGGCCCTCCAGCTTCGAGCCACCATCTCGTTTCCAGTCCCTGACAGCGCGTGCAACATCCAGATGCAGGAGTGCGGCATCCAGGTGCAGCAGCAGCAGCAGTTTGGGGATGTGATGTTGCCCGGCAACGGATACGGTGGTACCACCTACGACACCCCTCTGCCTCCTTTTCCAACCTCCCCTCAGCCTTGGTACCACGGACTGTCCTCAGATGCGGACTACTACGGCCAGGGGATGGTAGGTCTCAGCTGGCACCAACGAAACACCGTCATTAAAGAAATAATCAGAAACTGGGATTTCTTAAAACTTTTGTGACAAAACGGAAAAATTTCCTAGTTTTTCTGTTTGTGACCAAAATTGAAAGATTGTTTTAAAAGCATACGAGATACGAGCAATAGCAATGCGTTTATTTGGAACAGAGGTTTGGTGTGGTGGTCGTTTATTTCCACAAACACTGTCAGTGTCTGTGTTCAGCATGTAGTGGATAGGTTTGTGTGGATATATTTGAAGGAGCTAGTCTTGCTTTGACTGTGATTACAGCTGTTTGTGTTTGATAAAATGACCTGTCTGGCAGGATAAACAGCTGCATGTCAGTTTTGTAAGCTGTCTGCACACAAATGAATGCATTAAATCAAAAACACCACTCACAAGTGTTCCTGGTGAGCCCTGGGCCTAGCTTTGGTTGGATGACCACCATGTGGCACACCTGCAGTCCTGCCCAAAGTAATTTCGATGTCCTCCTCTCTTTCAGGCCCCTTGCTCCTCATTGGAGTCACTGACTTTCTGCAACCCTGTGGATCCCAACACTTATTCCCCACAGGACTCCTTCTCTTCCTCCTCCTCCTCCTCATGCTATGACTCGCCCACCAGAATGGAGTCAAGCTTCAGCCCACAGCAATACCACTATCAGCACTGTGGCCCCCAGGAATATTACAGCTTGCCACACTGTTGGTCAGGCCAGCAGGAGAGCCCCCCCACCCCAGAATGCGCACCTTACTTTGCTCCCACAGACTATCCCCAGGTGTATCCTGTAGAAGACAGCTGTTTCCAGAAGGATTTCCCGCTGAGCTCTGAGATGTGCTACAATGCTTTATGATGAGACCGTGAACAGTATTACTTTGTATCCTGACTGTAAATACGATTTGGCTCAGTGAGGTTGTTTGCTTTGCATTTCACTTGGTCTGCTTTACTTTAATCAATTCATTTGTAATAAAAACTAAATGATATATTTTCATACGCTAATGTTTTGCTGCACAAAATAAAAATGTGTAAAAGTCAGCACTGTGCTTGTAATGTGCGCTTGTCTATTGCAGAGTTTCCACTGTAAAAGTCGGGATGTTTGCTTCAGCCAGCAGGTTCAGACTTCACCCTGTGAACATGCCCTGTAGCCACAGGTAACAAATAAAAGTGAAAAATGTGGGAAGAGTGTGAAAGTAAATATCACAGGCTGATAACATGTCAGGGCTGAACTCAGCTGTAACGCAACAATTGGAAATGAAGGCAAGGAAACGTCTGAGATTTGACTTTGGCCTGCAGGGCAGTATTTCACTGGGAGTTCAGAGATCAAAGGAGAACAGATTAACAGACAAGCCGACTCACAGTGGCTGCAGCTCAGCTAACAGAGCAGGACGTCTGCTAATCAGAGGGTTGGTTTGGCTTTTTCAAGAATGCTTGAGCTCCGAGTTGTCGCGTAATGCTGGAGTCGCTGTGTGTGAATGAGACTGGTATTTAAAAAGTACTTTGACTCCTCAGACAGGTGTCAGTCCATTTATCTGATTTTTTCAACAAACTCTCAATAATTTCTCCAGACTGTGAAACAAGCACTGTTGAAGCTGCAACCCCCTCTTATTATACTTACAGGTTTTACACGGAGCTCAGCCAGTTTATTAGGCTACCTGTCAAAAAACAAGAAATTCAGTAAATGGACTGATTTTCTACTCTGAGCACTCTTGTCCTGTTTAGTGCTTTCGATCTCACACACACACACACACACACACACACACACACACACACACACACACACACACACAATGTTAGCAGGTGAGCTGCTCTCCCACCAGAGCTACAGCCACCGTGTAACTGACCAGTGTGGATTATTACACTTAATAGTCACTCACTGCTTAATATTTGCATTACCTCAAGTTTCCCCTCGTGCAACACTGAAGTAATGAATATTTAATAACAATTTTTCATGTTGCATGAAAATGGGAAGAAAAAGAAATAAGCTTTTTTAATGCCTGACCGATTTTACTTGAGTTTATCTAGAGCAGGCCTTTGGCTCAGTGTCACGAATGATTATTAGATACATAAAGCAGCTGCCAAACTATGTAAAACATCTTTCTGCTGCTATCTTATGTCTTTAAAATGGCAAGTTGAATCTCGTTATGAAAGCGGATGCGTGTGTTTGGTAATTTGTGGACAGTTTGTTCTTGATTCTTTGTGCCAAACTTAATCATGGAGCATGGAAAAGGTTTTCCAAGTATTTGTCTGCTAAAACAGACAAACAAAAGAAAGAAATCATAAAAGTCTGGATTATTTTGTGACTTCCTGGTCGCACTTCCAACCTAGCTCACTTGAAACTAGTGTCTCAAACTAACACAATAAACGAGGAGTGCGTGCTCCAAAGATCCTGTTGGCAGGCATCCCTTTCACTCCCGCTGAGCCAGCATATGTGGAAATCCCCTTGGAGACACTTGACGGCAGCTGATAAGTGTGGAAAAATAACCCAAAACATTTAGGCTGGAGCAGAGCGCCGCAATCAGCTTTATTAAGTGGCAGTGGCATTTCTGCATGCCGACAAAGACAAAACTTTATATGCCATCATATTCCAGGAACCACGATAACTTCTACCAGTGTAAAGTCTTTATCCATTTACAAGCTAAATGTGCAGGAAACCATTGTTCTCTTAGTTACTGAGTTACAGGATGTGAGTGTGTCCACGCACTCTGCACGGCCCAACAAAGACACCGTGCCAACTCGTCCAA
>NC_140570.1:1245470-1282970 GCF_057381845.1 Rhamphochromis longiceps | reverse complement strand
ATGCAGAACATTGTAGAATATTTTTAAGGTTATCTGCTATAAAAAGCCAGACCAGGAAAATCTCCTTCATGTTTTTGTCACGGCTAGACGGTCCTCACCGATCGCCTTGCCAATTTTGGTGGTGTTTGTGTGTACTGTGTCGTGTTCTCCTCTCCATCCTGTGCATGTGTTTTTCTGCTGGAACATGTTCCTCCGGAAGCCGTGGCACGGAACGGCAGCTGACCCGAGGGGAGTGTCCTGAGCTGGAATCGTCGCACCTGTGCATAATCACTTCGCCGGCTACAACTAATCTGAAGCAGACCTATTTAACAGTGCGGTCGAGTCACAACCAACGCTGGAACGTTGAACTAAACCGGGTAGCGTAGTCGCGGCTAGCATACCCAGTTTGTGAAGGAGAGAACGTTTTTGTTACTGTGCGTGTGCTTTTCTCATCTGCCTCCAGGATTCAGGGATCGGAGGAGGAGCGGGCACAAGGACTTGTTTTGGATTGTCACTGCACTGTCACCGCGGGGAGAAGTCACCGTATCACTGCACTGCCCTTTCTGGTTTACAGACTCGAACTGTTGACTCACCTTTTCACTGTGAATAAATTCACTGTCACTCTGCAAGGAGTCTCACACCTGAGTCCTTTAACCCAATTCCCCATGACAGTTTTTCTGTTTTATTCTCAGTTACTTTCACACAAAGGCATCTGCTGTGATGTTCACAATTCTGATGAAGTCAGTGCTGATAAATGATCAGAATTATAATATTTCTGACTGTCTGAGGCTAAGTTGAATCGAATCGGGACTTTGAAAACCGGAATCGAATGGATTTTAGAAATCAGTGATGATACCCAGCCCTAGTGAGCCGCCTAGGCACGACAGACGTGGATGTAGCTGTAATAGGAAAAGAACTATTGCTAACTTTTCTGTTAAGGCCTGATCCTTCTGAAATTCATAGCCAGTGCTCTGACACGGTGTCATCAATCTTTGAATGCTGAAAAAGCACAGTGTATCCAGACAAACACATTATATTATATCAATTATAAAATTTGTGTGCGCCTAACTTTTGTGCCGGTACACCCATGGCAAAAAGTTATTCTGGAGCCCTGGTAATATAAAAGTATTTTACAGTTTTGTACTGTTTTTCTTGAATACCATTAAATTTACGTAAATATATTGATTTTACTTTTCAAATGTAAATTAACGTAAAATCACTGTAAATGTAATAAAACATAATTTTCTTGTTTTTTAAATATATTTGTCTGTACATGAGCATATTTAGATTGTTAAAATACTTTCACAAATGTATCATAATTTCACAAATGTTTGTCTGTTATTTGAAAGCTTGAACTGTTAAATTCAAATGTCATGCTGTGGAAAACCTTCCACCTACGGGTGTTGGTCAGAGGGGAATTGTAAAGCGCTTTGAGGGTTGCAAAAAGCGCCACATGAATGCAATCCATTATTATTTAAACCAGCTGTTAAATGTATATTTCTGTACATTTAAGTATTATTATTCATATTGCTGCATTCATTAATTCAGTAATTTCATTGTTTAATCACATTAAAATGTTCCTAATTAATGTTTAAAAGCACGTGAAAATGGAAGAATCCCATTAGGGCAAAGGGTAAAAAGGGTAAAATTAGGGCAACAACCTGTATTGTCATTACTGAAAATATTTTCATGGGAAAGTTATTTTCTGTTATTTTATTTTGGCGCCCAGCTGCCGGCATATTACTGTTGTTTTAGGATTTATTTTTCAGTGTGGACGAAGGCCGTGTAGAGACTGAATGGCCCGTAGCGAAGGGCCAGACACCCCACAGTCCTCATACACTGAAACCTACGGAGGAGCGTTGAAAGCTTCCTTTGATAAGACATGGTGCGATTTCAAAATTGTGCATCAACATTTGTTGTGTGTCTCAGTTAAAGGGAAAAATGCATCAACATTTGAAATTCATTTCTTTCTAAGTGAGCAAACGTACAAAGTGAGCAGGGATCTAATAATTGTTTCCCCCACTGTAAACGTTCCATTAGAATAATGAAGCACTGTGAGGTGTTTAAAAGATAATGGGGCCTGATCATTTCATACTTTGTATATGACAATGATTTTGAGTTCATTTCTGAATTGAACAGGGAGCCAGTGAAGAGAAACTAGAATATCAGTATAGTACTTACATGGCAGCGTGGATCAACTGAACACTTTTCAGGGAGCGTCTACAGTACACTGACAATAATAATTAAGTTGGTCAGCTTAGAGCAATAAATGTATGAACTCGCTTTTCAGCATCATTCTGAGATATTAGCGTTGTAGGGTCTTTGCCTCACAATATTAGGAATTGGATTTGTGTTATCTGGCTTCATGGGTAAATAAATCTGGGCATCATGATATATATATGTAGGAGATGTATGTGTGCTATGCTGTTTAATGTAAAAATGATTGGTCCCGGCAGAGAATCCTGTCAAATTCCTGAATACTTTATGTGGGTAAAGACGACTCCCAGTTTACATTTGCAAACTGGAATCTGTCAGATAGATATGATTCAAATCACTGCAGCTGGATTCTTTTAATACCAAATGTGTGTTCTTATCTCGCAGGAAAATAATGTGGCTAACGGTATCGAACGCTGCGCTGAGGATCTAGCAGGACAAGGGCAGCGATATCACCACTGTCAGCGGTGATAGGTGTAGAGCAACAAGCTTCTTCCAGGATAAATGAAAATCTTTTAAATCAGTGAGATGTCATTTCTTCTCCAGATTACAAGTAATCTACTTTAGGGAATGTGGTTGTGCTTTATACCAGAGATTCAACCACTTTTGATTTAAGGCATTCATTTCCAGACGAACAACAGTGTCGTAGCATGCTACGACACTGTTGTTCGTCTGGAAATGCCTGGAAATGCCTGGAAATGTCTGGAAATGCCTTAAATCAAAAGTGGTTACATGTAACACTACTGAAGGGATAAACAACTTCTATTGGAGTAGAGTTCAGCTGATCCAAAATGCTGCAGCAAGAGTCCTGACAGGGACTAGAAAGAGAGAGCAGATTTCTCCTGTTTAGGCTTCCTGTTAAATCCAGAATTGAATTCAAAATCCTGCTCCTCACATACAAGGTCTTAAGTAATCAGGCCCCATCTTATCTTAATGACCTTGTAGTACCATATCACCCTATTAGAGCACTTCGCTCTCACACTGCAGGCCTACTTGTTGTTCCTAGAGTATTTAAAAGCAGAATGGGAGGCAGAGCCTTCAGTTTTCAGGCCCCTCTTCTGTGGAACCAGCTTCCAGTTTGGATTCAGGAGACAGACACTATCTCTACTTTCATGATTAGGCTTCAAACTTTCCTTTTTGCTAAAGCATATAGTTAGGGCTGGACCAGGTGACCCTGAATCCTCCCTTAGTTATGCTGCAATAGACATAGGCTGCCGGGGGATTCCCATGATGCACTGGGTGTTTCTTCTTCACTCACTATGTATTAACAGACCTCTCTGCATTGAATCATATCTGTTATTAACCTCTGTCTCTCTTCCACAGCATGTCTTTATCCTGTCTTCCTTCTCTCACCCCAACCAATCACAGCAGATGGCCCCGCCCCTCCCTGAGCCTGGTTCTGCTGGAGGTTTCTTCCTGTTAAAAGGGAGTTTTTCCTTCCCACTGTCGCCAAAGTGCTTGCTCATAGGGGGTCATATGATTGTTGGGTTTTTCCCTGTATGTACTACCTTACAATATGAAGCACCTTTAGGCGACTGCAGTTGTGATTTGGTGTAAATAAAAGTGAGTTTTATTGTGTTGGCGCATGGCATTGAAGATAACAGTGGAGGAATTCATCCTTGATCTTGGTTACAGGACTACATCTAGTGCAAAGACATTTAAAATCCCACACTGCTGCGTAGAAAAGATCATATGATCCACAAATCTGCTCACCTCCAGGGTCTAAAAGGCAAAGTGCTCAGAAAAGAATATAATGTTCCTGAGAAATGTCCTCCTTCAACACCAACCCCAGTAAGACTGTTTTCCCAGTGACTTGTCAGTTTACATCACCAGTGAATGTAAATGAAAATCTTCTCTTCTTCATCAATGCTGCACTTTATCGAGAACAGCCGATAAAATGTAAACAAGGCACTTTTCCATGTAAGAGGGAAACGGACTCTGCCATTCATGTTGGGAATTATTGACACAGTGAATCAATCCTGTTTGTCTCTTGAATCAGCGCCATCTCTTTCATCTTTATGACAGTTTGGCACCGCGTAAGACTCAGAGTTTGCATGGATTCCAAGACCTTCACAATTATATACTTTTGAAATGACATCATGTGCCCTTTAAACACAGGACTGCCTCCGTGTAAGTATTCTGTGAAAGGTCACGACTGCTCTATGATCAGTAACTGTTAATAATTATTAATTATTGTTTTTCTTTAATAAAATGTTTCATCTATGAACAACGTTTGTGGCTGATACACTGTAAAATTAGTTAAGAAAACTAACCTATTCAACAGGGAGTGTGTGTGTCACACAGTGGAAATTTGTGTTTTTATGTTTTATCAGTCTGTGTGTTGGTACGTAGTGTTGATTTTATTTGCATGATTTTATTGTGATATTTATATTGCATGGTTTTATCCTCATATTTATATTATGTGTGTTAATGTTGTTGTACCATATTCCTTTAATCCACTGTGGACTAAACAGACAATTGTAGGCACCTGTGAGGTGGGGGCGTTCCCCAAGGTGGCCTATCAGCCGCCAGGTTGACCTGTTAAAGGGGATAGTGAGCGCAGAGACAAGAGAGCGACGCACGAAAGGTGAGCAGGAGAAAAAGGAACGCGTGTGAGCACGTGTGTTGAAGGAACTGCTGCCTGACTGTGGGGCGCCGCGAGTCGTTCGACTGTGCGGCGACGCGCTGTCAGGAGGAGACAGGTCTGCGACAGGAGCCCCCTCCTTGTTCCTCTGGTCGCCGTGGTTTCCATCCCGGAAGAGGAATTCCTGTTTCAGATAAGGACCATTCGCCCATGTGTGGCTGGACTGTGGGATTATGGGACTGTGGGGGGGTAATTTTAGCATATGGGAAACATGTTTTTAGCTTTGTTTTAATAGTGTATGGTTATTTCTGCCGGCAGGGTTTTTTAGAGCGTTGAGAACACTCTTTTTATTGTTTACGGGGGATTTTAACTTGTATTTGTGATTCTGACTGTGTTTTTTATGGAAATAAATGGTTTGTGTTCAAAGTTTAGTTTCTGTGCCCTGAGCGCCGACCCGCTCGCTCCCTTTCCTCTTGTATGTGAACGGACTTGGAGGTGAAGATTTAGGTCCACCAGACTTAGCGGCTACATGTGGTGCCTGTGGATGTCAAGAGCTCGAATTCACTCTCAGAACAAGTCAGAATAATTGCATACAGCTTTAGGAACCTAACAGCTGAAGGTGTCGAGCACAATTATACACAACTGTACAGTCATGGAAAGACAAAAGTACACTTTAAATGGTAAATGGACTGCTTCTTATACAGTATACTCTGTGCAAAGAGTATAAAAGCACTCTTGTGCTTACTATGTAACATTCAAACTGAATGTGGAGGAACGTACCCGAGGGATAAATGAAGTTCTGTCTATCATATATACTCTCATGGATGCAACTCAGGGTTGGTATCTTGCCCAAAGATATGATGAGTGCTGGATGATCTGCTCTACCTCCTGCACCTTTTTGGGCCTCAGATTTGTTGGCAATCGTTTACGCAAAGCACTCTTGAGGTCCTGCCACAGTGCTTCAGTCTGGTTGAGTTCTGGATTTTGACGGGGCCATTGCAACACCCTGATTCTTTTGTGTTTTTCAGCCCTTCTGTTGTAGATTTGCTAGTGTGCTCGGGATCATTGTTCATTGACTCTAAGGTAATTTGGTATACAGAGAAGTTCATGGTTGACCTACCTGTTGCTGCAAAACAAGCTCAAGTAATCACCGTAATCATCCGGTTATTGTGCTCGATGTTGGCATCAGCTGCTGTGTGTGGGCCAAGATGTTGTGCTTGGCATTCGCCTAACTTGTGGTTTGTTCAGATGCAATTTTGCAAAACTATGCTTGTTGTGTTCTTTTTAGGAGAAGAGGCTTTCTCTCGCCAGCCCTTCCAAAACGAGCCAGATGACATCAGTCGTTTGTGCTGTCATGAATTTTAGCATTTAGCATGCTGACTGAGGCCTGTGGATTCTGAGACATCGGGTTTGCTGCTGGTTCATTGCCTTGGATGGATTTGCTGACAAGTGTGTGGAGTGTTTGCCCCCTGTGAATAATCGTTCCTACTGTACGATGATGCCTTGTTTCTTGGCACAGCGTGAACACACTCCTGAAACTACCAAAGCTTCTGATTTTATAGAGGTGTTCTCACTAATGAGTAATTTATCAAGCACACTTGATCAGCAGAGGCTGGCTCCCATTTACCCTCTTAATTCCCAGTAAGGATGTACTTAGTTTTTCAAATGCAGCTGAAATGAGTCAGTAGCAGTTTTAGATAAGGGCGACACGGGCGGTTGCCTGGGGCGGCTGCCCGGGGCGGCATCGGCAAAAAAAAAATGCTCGTTCTCATGCTTCCCCGACGTCAACCAGCGCATACTGGGAATAGCACAGGCACCGATCGTTTTCCTATCGCCCATTTGCTGGGAGTAAGGGCGCCCTCCGTTTGCGAGGTGCGCCTGCTGCTTGCGGCTCAGAGAGGAGAGGGCGGGGCTGCGGGGGATTCTCTGACTGGCTGGAGCAGCATCTAATAACCAACTCGTAAAATAAAACAAAATAAAAACAAACCAACAAACACGAAAACACCAGACATTGTCCCCAGACGCCTTAACGCCCATTCACATCCTGAGTCATCTGATCTCAGGAATTCGCATGATAAGGTGGGGCCAGGTTTCACAATGAGCTCACCCGAAACTCTGGCTGATTGGGACCCACGCCCAGTTTCATACCTTTCACATCAGGGGGTCCTTTTGTCCCTCTGTGGGGGGAAACTCCCACTAGGTTTAAATCTGGGACTCTCCACCATTTGACCTTAGAACTGAAGAAGCTTCTCGGATGAGAGGTGAAACGTCTTCAAGCAACTTAAAGAAGTCCAGACGCTTTTCTTTGCAAGCTCTTTTGACCAAACATCATGATACAGACTTATAATTTGCACCGATGTTTTTTCGAAATTCTACACGAAAAGTGACCGAGAGCCCTCGGTGCGCCTGCGCGCTGCTGAAGTCAAAGTAAACTTTATTGTCATCTCCGCTACAGACAGCCCAGCATATAGAGACGAGACGACGAGGCTCCAGTTGCAGCAGTGCAAGTAAACAAACAATAAATATAAGAAGAGTAAGAAAATAAATATACACTTTAGGACCAGGAGTAAAGGATCAATAATAATTTAACATTTACAGTTTGATGATTTAAAGTCTCACACAAGCCGTCGAAACGGGAGGGGCCAGCTGCTTCCAGATAGAGCACATTTCATTCATAATGATGTAAATCCAAGCCCACTATGTGTTCATGATCTGAATCCTGGGTTGTGTGAAATCCCAGAAATCAACCTTAGACAAAGTGAATCTGTGAACTAAGGTGTAGGTCTGTTAGGTTATGTTGTGGTGATCCTCGAGTCCTCGAGGAGTTGTGTTCATACTGGAGTGCAAAATTCAAACCAATGTAAGATGGACAAGAAAAGTTCAAAGCCATCAGGTGCTCAGTTTAGAAAAAAGAGAAAAGAAGAGGAGGAGAAACGAGCAACAGATGCAGGTAAGCAGATGTGTGATTGGATAATGGCAGCTCATCCTGAACCAATCAGAATCAGAATACTTTATTAATCCCTAAGGAAATTATGTGGGTTACAGTTGCTCCAAGAAGAAATGGTAAAAATAGCAACAGTAACAGACTAAACTCCAAACAATACATCATGTTACAGATTTTAATATTAATTAGTCATTGTCAGTTGTTGATTTGTCCTGTTCTCATTGTGTGATGAATTATGATGGCTGTTTGGTAGCTGTTTGCATACAATGCATACTGTCTCTCTCTCTTCGTGTGTGTGTGTGTGTGTGTGTGTGTGTGTGTGTGTGTGTGTGTGTGTGTGTGTGTGTGTGTGTGTGTGTGTGTGTGTACAACAGTTTTATGTTAATGTGCAATCCTTAATATGTTTTGTGTGTGTGTGGGGGGGGGTGCCAGAGGGAGTGTTTGCCCAGGGCACCAAACAGGCTAGGACCGCCACTGGACACAGTGTAACATGTCATGTTGTGTGGTGCCTCCTAATTTTAAGACCTGCTGAAGGACACGTTTTTTATATATAAAAGGTCTCTAAATAGGAAAAGATGTGTAATGAGTGCACTCGGCCTCCATGGGGTGCCATATCTGTAGAAGCTTAGACTGCAGGTTTTCTGTGGCAGGCCCAAGCAGGAGTCGGGGTGCCGGCTTTGCGTGCTGTCAAAGGCGCGCTCCAGCATGTTCTTCTAGCTCAGAGTATGGAGCAATTTTAAAGGGACTCTCTGGGCTGTTTGATACATGCTCTCTTCTGCCTGAGTCCTCCCCTGAGATAAAGCAAACTGGTACGCTCACACACTGGGAAGAAGAGGAGAGAGAATATACTGGAAGTGTCTCACATTAAAGCAGTTTTACAACACTGGTGTTGAAAGAAATCGATGTTTCCTAAACTGGCTGAAGGTCTGTGAAGACACGTTGAGGTTGTATCAGCAAGACAACAGAGGAGCAACCGCCCTTCTTTGATCCTCGGTCAGTTGTTTTGCACTGAACTGCTATTAACACTCCAGTACATGCTAGCAGGATGAGTCACCAGATAAATCATTTGCCTAAAATCAAAGGCTAAACGGCAATGGCGTGAGAAGCTCTTAAACAGTTTTCGCAAGAACACGGAGTGGAGTGAAAGTCTGCAAAAATCACACTGAGTTGTTTTACTTTCAGCAGCTAGACTCACTGATCCAAAGTAAACTGATCGAGGATCTTTATCAGTGAGCAGTGTTTCCACATGGAGTATATTTTTTAAAAGGATGCAGTTTAAACGCCTTCATATGCAAATCATTTCAAACTAGTGTGCCAACAAATGTTTCCAGCTCCCCGTCATTTCTTTATATTTCAGTAAGAAACTGGGAAACAGCGATTTATCCAGATATACTCCATGAGTAATGTTCGCTTGTGATTTTGTGTCCAGGTAGTTTTTACAGCATTCGCAGGCTGAGTGAAGCAGCTGCCAATCAGAAGCTGGTTCAGTTCTGTGTTCCCAACACGACTGACTGAATATATCTGAGCCAAGCCTCGGCAACAAAGGGAAGAAGCCAAAATACAAACAAGAATAAAAATCTTTTTTTCTTTAAACGTATTCGCTGTACCTTCTCCTCAGGTAAGGGCAGCATGTATTTGTGGATACACAAAACTAAACGAGTGCTTTCCTTACATTTCAAAGTGATAATGGGATCTCAGCTCGACTTTTAGCATTTCTGTTTTTCCCAATTTCCAAGTCAGCGTGAAAAAACTGAGGCAAAAACCAGCGTCTCTTCAGCAGAAAAAGGAAGCAAGTTTTCTCCCTGTGATACGATCTCAGACTAAATACAGGTGTTGGATTTGACAGATAAGTTGCTGCCCCTCATGTCAGTTTCCCTCGTGGGGAAACCCCCGAGACACAAACGTGTTCAGTGCCAAGAGTGAGCGAGACGGCTTTATCTGTTTATATTCTCATGCAGTGTTAATTTTAAATATGTTGTTCATCAGGCGTAGGGACAGACTTCCAAGGAACCGCTACATATGAAGATCTTACCTCATTCAGTTTATGGTCCTTTGTAATTTACTGTTGGGCTTAGCTGATACATTTTCCCATTGGTATGATAAGTAGTAAATCCACAGTATGTTTTTAACATTTTTCACTAGTCAGTCTGTCAGTTGCTCTCCCTTCCATGTAAGAATAACTCACTGATGCAGTCAGCTGTGGCATTTATTTAGTGGGGCTACATTTTCATAAAAGTCCAGCTTCTCATCTGGTTTGAATTGTCAGCTTCCAAGGTAAATTAAAAAAAGAAAAAGCTGGCGTGCAGGATGCATAGTATTCATCCAGCCTCTTGTGCAATTCTCTTAATGATAATGGGTGACAAGAAATTTATCACAGTTTTACCAGCCAGTCTCTCAACTGTTCCTTCTTCCATGTAAAAACACAGTTTGCTATATTGGCCGATATCATACGGGATAGTTTTTGTTTCTGGGTCGTCATATTTCCACAAGCATGAGTTCAGTTTCTTCTCTGGTTTGAATCCAATTAGCATCCTCCGAGGAAGGAGAAACGCTGGCGTGCAGGATGCGTGGTAATCTTGTTGTGCAATGACTCATTTAATGAGAGGTGTCTCACAACAATCACTAGAGCCTAAGACCAGAAACATGCTGGGATTGTTCGAGCTTTATTCAAAATGACCTTTAAAAACAACAATGTTACAGTGGAAACTCTGATCGAATAGCGGAGGGTGTGTGCCGAGGATGACTGGGTGTGGTGGCGGCTGTTTTTAGGAAAAAGCTCACCTGCAAAAAACTGTCAACTGAGGTTTGAACTTCTCACGTTTGAATTGAGGCACTCGTTGCTGCTATATGCAGACCTCTAAAATATCACAAAGATTTTAATCAGGACTTCTCAAACCTTTTAGCAGATACTGTGCCAAGCTACAATCAAATATTAATTGTTGGAGATTTTAATATTCATGTGTGTTGGCCCTCCGATCCACTAACCAGAGACTTCTTAAGTTTGATAGACTCCTTCAGTCTTGCTCGCTTTGTGTCGGGGCCAACCCCCGAAACAGGATCGCACGTTGGATCGCGTGTTGCTGTTTTCTCTGATCGCTGTCCTGGTGTGTTTGGTATTGTTTCATCTTACCACATCGTTGTCCTGTGTTTAAACCCTCTGCACCTGAACCATTTTCTTTTTAAAAAAAGCTCCTAAGCTCTCCCCTCAGCCTTGGTACCGAGGAGATGACGTCTCGTTTTTATCACAAATACAAAACTGTCCGTGATGACATTCCTACTTTTAAAACTACGAGCTTGAAACCACAATCTGACCCATGGATAAATGATGCCCCTCCCTCAGCCAGATGAGTGCAGGAAGGCTAAACGTAAGCGGAAAGAAGACATCTTTTCTCATCCTGAGAGACAGTCTGAGCAGGTATCAGGACAAGTAAAAGCAGAAAAAGTTGATATCTTGCTCCAATGCTTGATTTTTAAAGTTCCAACATCTTAAGGATTAGGGATGGGTACCGGTGTCGGTAGTAACCAGACCGAAAAGCAGCGCACATTTCGGTGCTTTATTTCGGTGCTTTTTTTTCCTGAGCTGTGACACACTTCTAGCCAATCACTTTACGTTTCCGAGGATAGTAGGCGGGCCCAGGTACGTACGTTCTGTTAGAGCAGAGCTACAGATTAAAAATGGCCAAGGCGAAGCGGTCAAAAGTCTGGCTGTACTTCACAGCAAAATATGCAAACTCAGCAGCAACAAGTGCTTTAAGCTGATACTGTGATACTGTCAAAGGAGGTAACACCAAGAATCCGATGAAACACCTGGCGACGCATAGCGTTTTTTTTAAAAGCCCAGAAATGCACCGTATTTGATAGCTTGCTGCGTGACCTCACACCGAGCGCATCTACTGCGGGTGGGTTGCCAGTTATGCAACATCCCCCAAAAACACGAAGAGGAGAGTCCTGGCCCCTAGCCCTGCCAGTGTAGCAGAAATGATGAGGATGATGATGCAGCAGCAGCCGTTCTTCTCTGCGTGAGTAGCTTCATGTTGTTCGTGTGTAATTTACGTTGAGTAGGCTAACCACGTTATTACATTAATGCATGTAAGGTGAACTAGCAAACATCATCATAGCTACATGCAGCTGTCTTCTTGTTTGATGGCAGATACTCCCTTCACCCTGGCCAAAAAGGCTAAAATGACCAAAGAAAAAGAGGAAAACAGTTAAACATGAGAGGTTTTGGACAAAGTTTGTGTTTTTCCCATTGTTTAAGCACTGCGTTACGATCCAAGATGGCGCCGCGTATGGATGCCCTGGTGCTTCAGTGCGTTACTTCTGTCTTGTTTTTGTGCATAACTTCTGTGTCTGGGCACTCCTCTGGATATTCTTACACCAGAGAAGAGCTTCTTAACCACAGGACTACAACACCTGTGGATTTACTTCCAATATTTGTCGCATCTGCGGCAGATTTACTGCAGACTCTGATCAGGAAAGTGAGACGCCGAAAGAGAGGTAAGCGAGCCGGCGCACTCGTGCGTCTGAGGAGACGTGGACTGCGAACTGCTCTTCCTGGGATCTTCCTTTCCAATGTACGATCACTCAGGAATAAGACAGACGAACTGGCCCTGATGAGAAGCATGAACAGAGACTTTGCCTCCTCCTGTGTGTTATGTTTTACGGAGACGTGGCTCTGTGAGGACATCCCGGACTGCGCGCTCAAGCTGGAGGGCTTTCATCTGCTGCGCGCGGACCGGCAGGCCTCTCTCTCCGGTAAGTCCAAAGGTGGAGGTGTCTGCTTCTACATTAATAGTGGCTGGTGCACAGATGTAACAGTGATTGCTCAGCACTGCTCTTCCTCTCTGGAATACCTTTTCATTCACTGCAAACCGTTTTATTCTCCGCGGGAGTTTGCTTCATTCATCCTGGCCGCTGTTTACATCCCGCCAGATGCGGATGCGCAGGCAGCTCAGTGCGCACTCGCGGAGCAGATACTGCACATGGAGCGGACATTCCCGGACTCTCTCATCATTGCTCTTGGGGACTTTAACAAAGCCAATCTGAGCCATGAGCTTCCAAAATACAAGCAGTATATTAAATGCCCGACCAGAGAGGAGAGGACATTAGACCACTGCTACAGCACGATCAGCGGGGCCTATCGCGCGGTGCCCCGCGCTTCACTCGGACTTTCTGACCACGTCATGATCCACCTAATCCCCGCGTACAGACAGAGGCTGAAGCTCTCCAAACCTGTCGTGAGGACCAAAAAACTGTGGAGCAACGAGGCTGTGGAGGAGCTTCGCACGTGTTTGGAGACCACAGACTGGGACACATTGAAGGCTGCTTCTAACAGCTTGGACGAGTTTACGGACACTGTCACCTCCTATATCCACTTCTGTGAGGACAGCATTGTGCCATCACGCACCAGGGTGAGTTATAACAATGACAAACCCTGGTTTACTCCTAAACTCAAAAAGCTGTGGCTGGAAAAGAGAAAGGCGTTCAGAAGCGGAGACAGGGACTGCTACAGAGAGGCCAAGTACAGGTTCACTAAAGAAGTGGACATTGCTAAACATCAGCACTCTGAGAAGATGCAGCAGCAGATCTCAGAGAATGACTCGGCCTCTGTGTGGAAAGGTTTTAGGAATATCACCAACTACAAGCCTAAAACCCCCCACTCCACTGATGACTCGCTCTTAGCCAACACCCTTAACGACTTTTACTGCCGTTTAGACGAGCCATCAGGCAGCCTTCACACCTCCAACGGCCCCAACAATAGAGACACTTTGGACACTCATTCCCCCACCTCTCCCCCCTCCATAGAGCCATCACCACCTTCAAACTGTTTACCTGCAACACCCCCCTCCAAACCCCACACAAAAGAGGATTTCACACCACCTCCTCCCACCACAACTCTTCATATTCAAACAGATGTGAGGAAGCAGTTTAAGAGTCTGAATGCTCGGAAAGCTCCCGGCCCAGACGGTGTGTCTCCTGCCACCCTCAGACACTGTGCAAACGAGCTGGCCCCAGTGTTTTCTGGCATTTTCAACTCCTCACTGCAGGCATGTCATGTGCCTGCCTGCTTCAAGTCCTCCACCATAATCCCTGTCCCCAAGAAACCAAGGATCACTGGACTAAATGACTACAGACCCGTGGCTCTGACATCTGTGGTCATGAAGTCATTTGAGCGCCTAGTTCTCTCCCATCTCAGGACCCTCACGGCCCCCCTCCTGGACCCCCTGCAGTTTGCATACAGAGCCAACAGGTCTGTAGACGACGCCATCAACATGGCCCTACACTTCATCCTGCAGCATCTGGACTCCCCAGGAACCTACGCCAGGATCCTGTTTGTGGACTTCAGCTCTGCCTTCAACACCATCCTTCCAGACCATCTCCGAGGCAAGCTTTCCCAGATGAATGTGCCTGATCCCATCTGCCGGTGGATCACTGACTTCCTGACGGACAGGAAGCAGCACGTGAGGCTGGGAAAGAATGTCTCGGACTCCCGGACCATCAGCACCGGCTCCCCTCAGGGCTGTGTTCTTTCTCCTCTGCTCTTCTCCCTGTACACCAACTGCTGCACCTCCACCCACCAGTCTGTCAAGCTAATCAAGTTTGCAGATGACACCACCGTTATCGGACTCATCTCGGACGGGGATGAGTCTGCCTACAGGAGGGAGGTTGAACGTCTGGTGTCCTGGTGCAGCCACAACAACCTGGTGCTGAATGCCCAGAAGACAGTGGAGATTATTGTGGACTTCAGGAAGCACACAGCTCCACTCCCCCCCATCATCCTGACTGACACCCCCATCACCTCTGTGGACTCGTTCCGCTTCCTGGGTACCACCATCACCCAGGACCTGAAGTGGGAGCCCACCATCACTTCCGTCATTAAGAAAGCCCAGCAGAGGATGTACTTCCTGAGGCAGCTGAAGAAATTCAACCTGCCAACACGGACGATGATGCAGTTCTACACTGCAATCATCGAGTCCATCCTCACCTCCTCCATCACCGTGTGGTACGCTGGAGCCACTATCAGGGACAAACAGAGACTGCAGCGTGTTGTGCGCTCTGCTGAGAAGGTGATTGGCTGCAGACTCCCATCTCTGCAGGACCTGTACACCTCCAGGACACTGGGGCGTGCAGCTCGGATCTCAGCTGACCCTTCTCACCCTGGACACAGTCTGTTTGACCTGCTCCCCTCAGGCAGGAGGCTCCGGTCCATTCGCACCAGAACCTCTCGCCATAAGAACAGTTTCTTCCCCTCTGCTGTCGGACACATGAACAATAACCATATGACTGTTCCCACCACTAACACATGACCCTACGCTGTGTTCACTGCATCATTCTATGTTTGGCACTGATCACCACCTGCACTCATGTATATATCATGTATATATCTATCCACTTAGCACTTTTAATTCTTATTCTTATTTTTATATTTTTATGACAGTATGTTTGCACTGAAGCACCGCAGCAATTTCCTAATGTTGTAAACCTGCTCAACATTTGGCAATAAAACCCTTTCTGATTCTGATTCTGATTCTGATTCTGACTGCTTCCAGCCAAGAGTGATACCATATATGCCCTATAGCTGCAGAAAAGGCTAACATTGTTATCTTTTTACAAAAAACCAGCTGAACATGAGAGGTTTTTGGACCAATTTTGTGTTCTCCATTCTTTAAGCACCGGTTTGAGCACCGTTTGAGCACCGGCACCGTTTCAAAAGTACCGATTTGGCACCGGTATCGGATAAAACCTAAACGATACCCATCCCTATTAAGGATCTTTAACAGCAGCCTTAGTTCAGCTGTTGTACAGCCTGTTTTAAACATGCTGTTGTACAGCCTGTACTTAAAAAACCTCGTCTCAATTCCTCTGTCCTCTCAAATTTCAGGCCTATTTCAAAGCTTCCCTTCCAATCGAAAATTTTGGAAAAGATCGTATTTGTTCAGCTGCAATCTTTTGTAAATGGGCTGGATGTTCTTCAGGTTTCAGTCTGGTTTTAAAGCTCTTCACAGCACCAAAACTGCACTTTTAAAAGTTGAGCCACTGACTCACTGACCACAGCATCTGGATCTCATGACTGGAGCATTACGGGATCAAGGGTTTATCATTCGAGTGGTTAATAGTTAATTAATCACTAATTTAATATCAACACAGGTTAATAGCTGTCTGACAGGACCTTTTCCGTGAGCTTTGGAGATCCGCTTCCTCAGCTCCCCTTACTTGTGGCGTTCCTCAGGGATCTTTACTGGGGCCAATTTTATTCTCTGTGTCTGCTGCCTCTAGGTCTAATTTTCAGTAAATATAACACTTGTTTCCATTCATATGTCGATGACACTCAGATCTACCTAATCTAATTAAATGTGCTATACAAATAAAAACTATAACGCTGTTGTTAATAATACTACTGGTCATGAGTTCAAACTATCATTTGTCAAGGTGCACGTGGCTTAATCCTGCATGTTGGCCAACAGGGGAAGAAATCTGATTGTTTCGATTAATAAAATGTAACTTTGTAATTTACAGTCTAGTTTGGAGTAACTCTAGGAGAGACTAGCAAAGTCAAAGACTATTACACTATTGCAATTTCTACTGGACATCAAATAGTGTTTGCATTAAAATGCTGAGGTACTGAACAACATCAAAGTATTTGTACTTTGACTTTTTGATTGTTTTTAAGCTTTTTTTACTAATAAAAATTCAAAGTCACATGGAAATAAAACAGAATTGAGTACTGGAAGGTGTGTACCCCACAGCAAGACATATTGTTTGTCTGGAGCACAGACACAGTCCAGTTCACCTGTAACTCAAAGCAGCAGCAGCAGTAACTTTAAGACTTAACAGAGTCCAGATAAGTAGGTTTATTGTGAAGTTGATATGATGTGAAAAATCAGAGAGGGGTGATCATTCATCTTGTTTAGGTGGACACTGTAACACCGGGACCAGTCGATACACACTGACTGCTGCAGCCAGCTTCAGGAGGCTGAACTGCAGCTTTTGACACTTCAATGGTTTCATTTTCCAGAGAGAAATGTTTTCTATTGCATTCCATTTATTTGAAACCTTTGCTCATTGTTTACCTACAAGCAGAAGCATTTACACAGGTTAAGACAAAAGCACACCAAAACCTCGATCAGTGGTTCCAGATGTTTCTGCCTTGAACTTCTGTGCTGTCACATTTCAGACATGTGTCCAAAAATCCAAAATTGTTCATGCAAAGCAAATCTAGCAAAGTCCACAAATCGGAAATGAGCTGGATTTGAGAACAACAGGGTCCCTTTATATAAAACAAGAAGGTTGTTCAGCTGTGACATAATGCTGAACTGCATTCTGCAAACACAACACTAGATGGCATCTGTTTAAGACTGACTTTTATACATATGAAATTGAATCACAGTGTGCTTTGGCTGTTTCTCAAACACAGACAAACATGGATTTTATAGCATTTCAGTGCAAACGTCTTGAGCTACTCCTTCGTTATTTAGATTTTGCATCTAAGGAGACAGAATTGTAACTTTTTAAAGTTCATCTTGAACAATGTTGCAATGGTTTTCACTACAAGCTGCAAAACACTGCGTCCAACATCCAAAGAAAAACTTGAAGGAGGCTTTTAAAAGTCACATGAAACTTGCCTGTGATTTCAGGTAAGGCTCTGTGGTCATACCAAATATGGACTTCTAAGCTCATTGTACAAATATACTGTGTTTACATGTATGTAATGCGCCGTGCCCATTTCCCATTGACGATATAAAGATATGAAGCCTTTGCTTAAGACCTTTGCACTGTAGGTAACAGACTACTAGAATTACGCTAGTCTCTATGCAAGAAATGATTTGTCTTTCGGTTCTGTTTATTGCTGCACACTAAACTAATTTCTAATAAATCAAATGAACATAATGAAAATGTAATAACAGGAAGTCAGGAGCAGTTACAAAAATAAAACTCAGGTCATAATAATCCAGAAGAGTCTTTACCTTGCTCAGTTTTTATATCTATTTATTTATTTTATATCTATCTAAATTTGATTTTGCCATGTTTAATATATGCTGCTATTGCTCACGTGTTTTTGTAAGGTGACCTTGAGGGTCTGAAAGGCGCCTATAAATAAAATGTATTATTATTATTATTATTATTATTGTTATTATTATTAAGTATGAGCCAGCATGGATAATTATAGACGTGTGATTCCCAATTATCCAAGAAATTAATAGTTCTGTGAAGTCTGGGTCATAATGTGTGGTAACACGTACCTGAACCCTGACTCTACTGTATACTTTCAGAATAATCGCTTTCTGGATTTTCATTGTTTTTCTTACAAGTCTTTGCAACAGGGACACCAAAAAAAACACGATAACTAAGAGAAACTATTTCAAGTTTTGCTTACAAATCACAGAAAACACTTGGTTTGGGTAAGTTAGATAGGTTAGACCTCAAAGGCTTAATAATATACAGAATCTGTGGTAATCAAGTTACACAAAAAGGCCAATAGGCACTTGCCCCAGAGGGAAAAAAATGAAATGTAAAGGTAAAAATACTGATTTCATATTTAAAAAAATGTTCTTCAGACATTGGGTATGAAGAGGGAGCTTCTGTACGAGTCTTTGTCCTCCTCCTCACCATGTTCTTTGTGATCCTCGAGAAGTTTGTCCAGTAGGTTTGGTGATTCCGCCTCAACCTCCGGGTCTTCGTTCAGAGACTGACCTTGAGCTTGCTGCTCTGAATGCTCGGGGATCTCCAGGATCTCGGGCTGAGGGTCCATACCCTGGGGCTCCAGCTGTGGGATCATGGCGGTCAACGACATGGACAGCGGCATGTGTACCAGAGGCGACCCAGGCAGCGCTCCAGAACCCGGGGCAAACTGCACCCCGTGATTAGGCATGGTCGATATAGTGGTGAGTGGCTGGGCCCAAGGAAGATAGGTCAACCCTGAGTCTTGGAGCTCCACTTGAGGCAGGGAGGCTGGGGCTGGTGCCACTGGTATGGTCTGAAACAACAGCAATCATTAAATATTTATGATGATGGCAAAGACATTTAACCTTGCAAAAAGTCAAACGCATGCATAAAACGGACGTCTGCTGATGCCACGAGCCTCACTTTAGGCGCTCAATCATTGATTTTTTTATGTTTTAATCAAGATTTTGTGGAGGGTTTGGAAGGTAGACGCAGTGTCACTGCAGTCAGCATTTATTGTTCAGCTCACAGGAATATTGTAATCAGATATAATTAGGTACACAAGAAAAGAGGGCCCTAGTGAACCCGGTGGACACAGACCGGGTACAGCTTGTGCTGATTTAGACTGCTGCGGTGAATCTTTCTACGGTGAACCTACATGTTTGGTGTTAATTAGCCTCGTGGTCATGTCCCAGTGTTTTAATGTGGAGACAGCCACCATGTTCTTCCTTCCTGGATTCTCTTTGTTGTGATGTGTTTCCATTTATTTATTTTTTCAGAGACAAACATATTTTTCCACTTTGCACATCAACTCATCGTCATGATGAGTGACGTGTATGTAAATCCCTAAACGGAGTCAGTGACAGTTATTCTCTGGATAAATTCAAAAACTGCAGTGAAAAAAGAGCTGCAAATATAAAGGAGAAATCGTTCATGCTGAACAGGCAGAAATCTAAATCCCATGTTAATCCCACGGTGTACAAAGGTCCTCGGCGGGTTTAAAGAGTTCCAGTTAATCCTCTACCCCAGTCTTATCTCTGTATTTATTACCCACTTGCAGCAGGTTTGAAATGTAAGAATTTAAAGACAAGCACAGCAGCTGTTGGCAGTTAACACAGAGAGCATGCATGCAGTGATAACAGGCTTTTATGGTGGGAAGCATCACACTGCATCACAAACACTTGTCTGCACCTGTAGAGAAAGACGAGCCCTGTACGAGCTACCTTTGATTACAGACGCTGAGACTACCAGCACAATAAGATGACTTAGTTCACTAAAGACAGAACATACGATAACAGGATCCTGTGGCGCTGTTAAACATGTTGCATTATTTTGACATAAATGAGTTTTAAAGAAAACTTTAGATCGTTCCCGTCCCAGCCGTGACTCTGTGGGATACAGTACCATCGGGTCTCAAAGGTGAAGCAGCCCCTTAATGCCTAGAGTTTCAGATTTGGTACATGTACTTTTACATATACATATTTATACTTGCACATACTTATACACAACCTTACTTTAAAGTGAAATAATAGCCTGAATCCATGCTTGTACTGTTGCAATGGCTCTATCTGTTAAATCACATTTGACTGATAGAGCGAGAACTGATTGTTTTTATCCTTTTGTGCCGATTTGTGATCATTTTATTCCCCCGTGCAGTCTGTAGAACATATTTGCATAGTCCTTTTTCACTCACCCCAAAGTTTGTCAGCAGTGGTGTGTGTGTGTAGGTCAGCATGGTGTAGCTGGGACACAGAGTTTGCATAGTAAGTGTCGGAGTGGCTGGGTAGGTCAGAGTCTGAGCTGAGGGGTCCTGCTGGTTGTAGTCAGGCGTCGACCAGGACATGGCGGCGGCCTGCAGCCCAGGACTGGTCGCTTTCCACCCCGCACACTGCAGCCCTCCATCAGCAGCTGTGGTCGGCGCTTCGGCTGGGGATCCGCTGGCAACATCACAGCCAAAGATACCTGGAGAACAAGAAGCAGATTCGGCATTAGACACGCGGAAACAGCTTTACGTGGAACATGTAGTTCACAGGTGAGGCTTCTACCTTGTGTAAATGACAGCTGGTTGTTGTGTGAGACCATGTCCTGAAAAACACAGATATCATCAATGAGCTTAACAGGTCAATAACTGCAGCAGAACCTTAATCACAGCAACGCGGCGATGTTGATATGTAAACATGCAGCAGCCACACCTGGACCTGTGACACTCAGGTGTGAGCAGCTATCTGAGAATTCACTCTTGAAAAGTGTTTTTTGAACTTGTTTTTCTGGATCCGTTCATTAAAGCGAAAGCTGTGAATTTGATACTACTGGGCATGGAAGTACATCGGTCCAGTTCAGCTTTATTTATATAGTGCCACATGCCTCGACCTACAGTAATACAGAGAATATCCCGATGATCAGACGACCCCTGTGAGCCTCCATGATAGTATTAAAACAGACCGTTCATCTAAACCTCAAAGGCCAGGCTCTATAAATGCTGTTGGTGGGTCGGTGAAAACACAGAGCACTGGTACTGTTGTGCAGCACCCAGCGTTTGTTATTGTGCAGTGACACATCTTGACTGGTCTGACTGGGAAATGTTCTTTCATTCACGGTACAGTTGCTTTTAACATTTCCTTGGAAGGTAAGACAAAGCTGAGGTGGGACAGTCATCAGGGTCTCTATTTACCAATGCTGGCATACTGGATATATCATACTGGATTTTTCTCCCCAATAAATAACTTATGAGGGGTTTTTCCAGTCTTGTATAATCTGGGGGATAAATGTGAGTTCATGATTAACCTTATTTATTAAAGTAGCAAAAAAATAAAACCATTACTGGACGATCACAAAGCCTACATGTATGACAAATGTTTTTCATGCTAACTGAGCAAATTCCAGCTTGTTCTGCCAACAGCTGCTTCTGCTGTAAATGACATATCTCAGGCACGTGTGGGAGCAGATCTAGGATCTATGTTCTTCTGAGGCCAGAGCAGGCAGGTCCTCTCCTGAGAAGAAGTGAGCTGTAAAGATAGCAAATAAAAGAAAGAGACAATGATACAGAGGATCGCTGAAGAACCACTGAACCCATTCTGAACCTGTGCTATTCATTGCTTTGTCATTGTATTTCTCCACACACACACACTCATTGGAGGGTTTCCATTGTGTGTGCGCTTTAACGCACTGACATCATGTCTTTAGGATCATAGCTATGCTGATAAATGAAGATGTGGCCAATCAGACTCCTTTCTGTTTCGTGGTGGATCAAAATCTCACGGTACTTTTATCAGTTTTGAAAGGTCACCAGCAGCGCGGCCCCAAACCACGACAGAGCCTCCACCGTGCTTCACAGAGAGCTGCAGACACTTAGTCGGGCTCTTTCCTGGCCTCCTCCGTACATACTGAAAATAACTCAAACCAAAACATTACGTTTGGATTTATCACTGTGACTGACTGACACCATTTCTGTCCAGGCTTCAGGAGCTAGATCAGCTGAAGGGCCAGTTACACTCCTCAGGTCCAGGGTCAGGTCATTGTTGGATGTGTTCCTGTTTCTTGTACTGATCATTTGCTGTTTTCTTTGTTTTTAGGGGTGCCACTCCTCGTCTTCCCCAGATTTCACAGTTTTTTGAGGATACAGTATTTCACAGTCTGGCTCTTTTGGAGTCACTTTTGTTTTATTTTACCTCTGTCAGAGTGTGTTATCGTTGGTACTTTTGACCAAGAAACGATAACAAAGGGTGTGTTTTTGCATCCCTTCAGTTAGCCTCCTTTTTAATGCTCGAATGATTCACAGCCAGACTGACAGCGAATGAAAAAGAAACCAATGTCCAAATGAGCAGAAACTCTGGAAGCAAAATGTAAAGGGTGGCTCGGGATTTCTGCACAGTATAAACTGCATGAGTCATTTAAAAAACCATCAAGTTGATTTTAATGGATCTGTGACCGACCGACTGAATCCAGTTTCACCCTTTGGAAAGTTCCTGCAGCTAATGTGAAATACATTCAGACACTGAAAGATTGAACTAAATGAAGTTGGAGGTAGAGGATGGTGCCGCCACACTTTGTGTAAGAGGTTCAGATTATCGTTCAAGCAGAACGTTATGGCTGCTTCTTAAAGCGCATTCATGGTGAAGTGGAACACACCCAGTCGGCATGTCCAGGTGTAACTTTTATGGATGCTGTTAAAGCCGACTCATTCCTCAGCCTCAGTCAAACCCAGTGCAGGTGATCAGGTCCTTTACTTTGTGAACACAAAGCGTCCTCAGAAAGTGACCACAGTGGGGTTTAACTGTGCGATTGTTGTAGCTCCTCCTGTCAGAGCTGTCGAACCATCAGCTCCTCTCCTGCAGCCCGTCAGCCACCTGGCAGCACCTCCCTGCTGCCTTGAACACGCCCTGCCCGCTGACTGCAGGCAGCAGGATGCAGTACAAACACTGACACACGCTGTCAGTGCTGCCGCTGTTGCCTCCCATTCGGTCTTTTGTGTTTGCGTATCGCAGTGTCTCTTCTTGCTACAGGCACATGTACAGCCCGACCGGTCGATACCAAACAGACGGGTTTTAGACTCAATCTGTGAGACGGACATTTGGGTTTGCACAAACACAGAGACGAGGCAGAGAGTGGACAGTGTGGCAAAATCCACTTTTTGTGAAGTCTGTAATCTTTCCTCAAAGAAAAACGGACAAAATATCCACAAAAAGAGGAAAGACCAATGTGCATGTGTCGTATAGTTAACTTCTGGAATTCAAAATGAATTATTCAGGTATTAGCTTTTATGTATTTCCTCATCGTTGGTGCTCAGGTTTCTGTTCGCAGCGTAGCTGTGATTTATCAGGTTGATTGAACAAACTGGGAATTCAGTCCAGAGATGATGACAGCGTGCTTTCACAACACGCTTCTTAGCTCCAAAGGCAACACGTTCGGAGGATTTTTACTGTGGAAAGCTGCAGTGACAACATCTGAAAGCAGACTCAGTGAGTGTGGAATAACTGCCACCTCATAGTAATGTGGTTTGGTTTGAGATTTGCACAAACACAACTGTCGTCCCTTTGAACCAGAATCCTGGAAATACCCACGTAGTCCTGCCAGGCAGGCAAATAGTGGAAGAAGTGGACAGAATTTTATCTTTGCTGCTAGCAGCACTAACTCATTGCATTTAAAATAATCAACTGTAGTGCCGTGCCAATAAAAGATGTTGGAATATCACATGCTAGTCACGGGGAGTGTCCGTACATGTGTATGTTTGTGCACACCGCTGCTTCTGGCCTCTTCTCTTCTTGTAGGGATAATAAATAGAAAGTGGGAGGTCTCTTTGGCAAGGCTGCACGTTACTTTGCATAGGGCTGTGTGCCCAGCCCTGCAGCTCTGCTGTAACCGCCATGGAAAAACACCTGGATTATATAAGGATAAAATCCCCCGCTGCTTTCTGAGCCTGTATCCCGACCGAACACATCCTCACAGGACATTTTGCTTTCGATTCCTGCAGATCTCATGTGCAGTCTCCTGAGGTGCAGAACAGTCACTCCCAATCAAACAGTCTCTGCATGTTGCTGTTCTGTGAGGTTGTGATCCCTGCAGAGAGATCAGTGATTCACGAGAAAAGAATACTGGCCTAAAGTGATAAATCATCAGGAGGCTATCAGGTCATGTGATTAGAGGGCAGCTCTACGTCAAAGAGGGGTGGGGGGATTTTTGGGGGGGGTTCATGGAAACTGTTGTTGAAACCTTGCAAAATGTTCTTCAACATGAAACCAAAGCAGAGCACCGCTCTATTTTACTTTTATTTATTTTCTTACACATTTTTAACTGAGTCTCTCCCAAACGTCTCACAAAGCGCCGGTTTCAAAGTGTCAGCACATAATGCAGAGCAGTCGCTGCTCCCCACTGTGGGAGTCTCCTGTGTATTTGTTTAGTGACTAACGATGCCGTGAGGGCTTCTTTGGAAACACTGTTTAGCAAAGTAAACCTACCCTGAAAACACACAGTCCAAGTACAGCTTTAAGGAACAATCTGCAGGGTTTTGTTGGTTTTGCTTTTTTTAAACCACATATTGATTTACAGGAAATGACTTACCTTGCAGGTAAATGCACACAGACATTTTCTTTTTTTTTTTTTTTGTTATTCTCTTTTTATTAAACAACCTATATAAACACAAATAATCCAAAATAAACATATAATCAAGAACAGACGTAAATAATAAAAAAAATAAATAAATAAATATATATATATATTTTTTTATTATTTACGCACACAGACATTTTCATTCGTTTCAGATTTTACTTGAAGACTGCTTTTTTTGAACCCTGCTCGTTATAAATGTGGCAGCTTGTGCTTCAAACATCAACAAGTGTTCTTTGCTTATCTGTCATGGCGTCCTCACCCCAGTAGGAGGCAGTGTCTTGGTGCTGTGAAGTTCCAGGCTCCTCTTCCTCCTCAGCAGCTCTTTGACAGGATCCCTGACTCGCACACCTTGGTATGGCCTGGACCTGCCCACGGCTGATGGCTGTGCTAAGGAGGTCAGACACACAGCAATGAACAGATACACACAACCTCATTTCCTTTTCAAGTTGCTTTAAATCAGCCACATGATGCACACGATGGGTTCACACAGTTCATGAACGGAGGAAGCAGATGCGCTCAGGTGCCATGACTGTAAGCCGACACTGAGACACTAAAGACACACGGAAAGTGAACCTCTCAGACGTATTCTCTTTAAGCCTTTTGAGTGTCAGCATCAGCTGATATAAGCCTTTACAACCAATATTCTCAGTGAATGTCCACGAGTGTCTAAGGTCACGGGCTGCATGCACTTCAATTTGACCTGATGTTGAACTGTCCAGTAAAATAATAGCTCAAAATGTTTGCTGCTAAGGTTGTTAAACTGGTGCTTTTGGTTTGGAAGAAATCAACAGGTCTGTTATGACGTGATCTGTTTGGGCTGCAGTGCAGGGCTTCCTCGTGTCAAACACAGACAAATGCAATGATGGTGTCCCCCTTGGGTCGGTCGGCTGAAAGTGTGCTGCTGGAAAGCAGGCTGAGCATCCGTGAATGACACTTTGTGAAGAAGAACTTTTGTGACCACACGTCCCCTCTCACCTGTTCCTCTCCTGCTCTCTCCCTCTCTGTCCACCTCTCTCAGCCTTTACGAACTGATCCATGTCATATTTAAACTGAGTACAGACTGCTGCTGACGCACACAGGTAGCATCACGTTGGCTCGCTGTCACCTGGATCGAGCCCAGTTTAACAAACTAAAATAATAACGCACATGTCAGCTCCTTGGATGGAAACTGGCGATATCCCAGCAGACCAGTGGATCAAGGTTACGCTGGGTTTGTTCCTGATATGAATCACATTGTTGCATCAAGAAGTAAAATAAAACCAAATAAACATGTGGTGCTACCAGCTATGCTGAGCCCCTGTCTGTAAGGGAGCAGTCAAAGCTTTATTACATGGTTATATGCTATGATAACCATCAATGTGCAGCTTACAGTAACTGTGTAACAATACAATAAAACCTGTGTGAAAAACACAAACAAAAATGGGCATTTCATCATAAAACATGTGCATCACCTTATAATTCTTATAATTAATTTGACAAAACAAAAAGAACTCTAACGGTTCTTAAATCATTACTCTGTGTTTCACATGCAGCTCAAATTATTTCATTAACATTTTTTGGCTGAGTGCCGTACTTTACTGATAAGCCTGAAGGCTCCATCCTCAACAGAGACACACTGACAGAGTAAATGCTTTCTGGGAACATTCAATGTCTGGAACTGGCAGATTCTTGCAAGTATAAGCATGAGAAAAAATCCAGCCTAACAGCAAAGTCGCATTCGTATAAACTCTAATCAGCACAAGTGCAGACAATGGCATCAGTCATTGCCGCCCCGAGCTACAAAATCACCGGTATTGCAGAAATGTGCTCCAAAGGTAAGCGTGACCATAAAACAATGACACCACGGTCATTTGTGCATCGTAACACACTGTACAGCAGCTACACTGATCATGATGCTAGGTTAACAGGTTAAAAGGAGGACATGTACAAATTTAAAACCAGAATAAAGAGCAGGCGGCCTCCATACAAACTAACAGTGCTGAGCACACTCCATTCATTTGTTACTGTGTGGCTGCAGATTTAAAACCCCTCATTCCAAATATAAAGGCTGCTAGCATGCACTGCATAGAGCACTTATTAAGATCTTAGCTGGTGCACAGCTAAGTCACAGCTAAGTCAGTTCAAATGAAAAGGCTCATTCCCACAGACTGTGATGTTGATGCTGCGCCAAGACATTGTGCCATACTGAGCTTCAAGTTCTCATGTGTGCAGGTTTCTCGTTATAACATGTTGAGTCTTATCATCCCCTTCCCCACCCTAATACTGTGGCAGAAGATGAACCGGACCCAGCTGGATGTTTCTGTTATGCCTGCATATCCTCTGTTGCACTGCAAACATGGTGAGTCCGTTTACTTAGCTGGGCTTCACAACTAAGTAACTAAAAGTTCGCTTCAACAAGCAGCTCGTAGCTCAGCTGAACATAAACTGCCTCCCTGTCTTCAGACGTCAGCACGCTGAGCCCGTTGTGGTGCATGGACATCATTCAAAAATGGATTTAGTTGGAATTACTTGGTTTCAGTTATGAAATTCTGCAGATTAGCAGAAATCCCCCAAATTAGTAAGGCTGTATCAAGCCTCATTTGTGATTATCCAGTTAAGAAAGCAAATAGAGGTCAACAGATTGTGCTATGTGGAATTTGTCTCCACGCCAAGAACAGGGCATAATCGGGGGCGGGGGGGTACAAGCACTTCCTCCTTTACCAAAATTTCACAATGAGAAATTTCTGTGACCATTCAAAGTCTGCCATGGCAAAAGGACACTTTCATGTTTGTCCCTGTTTCTTTTTCTTTTCCTCCACACTGATCACTGAGGACCCTGATAAAGGGAAGTCTTTCTCTCTTCTCAGAATTTCCCTCCAGTTACCGGCACATTTTTTTAACCTTGAGCCCAGAGTTTTGGTTCCTATCACTCACACCGACAGAGGATGGAGACCTTGGGTCCAGACATGTCGGTCCTCTGCTTAACCCCTGTCACGAGGCTGAAGGTATCCTGACAGTATGCTGCACAGCTTCCTCTCTGAAGCTGATAGATTTACCTCTATAGGTCAGACAGGCCACACTTTCTTCTCAGAACAAACAGAACACTGTGACAGTCTGCCATGTACAGACACGTCTGTGGTGCTTAACAATAAAAGGCGCACAAATGGCCACTGCACCGAGCCCAGCCCCTCTTCATTGCGTGTGTGCGTGTTTGTGTGTGTGCATGTGTGTCCATGTGCATTTTACAGTAACGGTGGCAGATTTATTTAACAGTCTGTGCACTTGGGTCTAAATACAGGCTCGTCGACTCCACACAAACTCAGCCACATAACAGCACAAGACTTTATATAAACCATTTACAACATGGGAAAAAATAAGTCATGTTATTTAAGTGTGAAGAAGTTGTTTAATTAAAGTAACTGTGATGTACCGTCCCATTTGTGCATTACTGGATTACTGCTGTTGATGCACTGGGTGTTTCTTCTTCACTCACTGTGTGTTTATACACCCGCATTGAATCATTGTCTCTGTCTCTCTTCCACAGCATGTCTTTATCCTGTCTTCCTTCTCTCTCCCCAACCAATCACAGCAGATGGCCCCGCCCCTCCCTGAACCGGAGGTTTCTTCTGTTAAAAGGGAGTTTTTCCTCCCCACTGTCGCCAAAGTGCTGCTCATAGGGGGTCATATGATTGTTGGGTTCTTCTCTGCATGTATTATTGTAGGGTCGACCTTACAATGTAAAGCACCTTGTGTTCTAATTAAATCAGTGATCAAAAGGTGCTCCATCCCCAAGCAGCAAAGCAGCCCTACACCAGCACATTTCCACCATCATACTTCATACTTGTTTGTCTTCTTCTGTTTACACCAGTTTCCTTTAAGGGGGCATCACAGTGGATCATCAGCTCCATCTCCTGCTGTCCCTAGCTTCCTCTTCTGTCACACCAACCCACAACGTGTCCTCCTTCACTACATCCATGAACCTCCTCTGACCTCTTTTCCTCCTGCCTGGCAGCTCCATCTTTAGTATCTTTTATCCACTATCCCCTCTCTCCACATGTCCACACCGCCTCCGTCTTGCCTGTTTGACTGTGTTTCCAAAGTGTTAAACCTGAGCCGCCCCTCTGACATTCTGAACTGTCTTGTCCATCCTGCTCACTCCCAGTGACATTCTTACAAAATCTTCAGCTCTCCTGTCTTTCTGTCCGTGCCACGGTCTCCAAACCATCACAGCAAAACATCACAGCAGGTCCATGTCGTAAACCTTCCCTTTCATTCTGCTATTCCACAGTCACAAATCCGCCCTGACACTCATCTCCACGCACTCCATCCTCCCCGCTCCCTCTTCTTCACCTCTCTTGTGCGCTCTCCATTACTTTGGATGGTTGACCCAAGGTATTTAGACTCATCCATCTTCACTATCTACTCCTTCCCTCCCATTCACACACATGTATTCTGTCTCACATGTGCTGGCTGTCATTCCTCTTCTTTCCCGAGCATATCTCCACCTCTCCAGGTCCCTTTCCACCTGCTTCCCATCCTCGCATCTCATGTCATCAACACTCTCAAAGGTTGGACCTGAAATAAAGGTCCAACCTTTGTCTGGAACAACTGCCTTTCCACTTTTCATCCTCCTCACAGCTGTGCTCACTTCCTCCTCATCAATTCTTTGAATTTGATAATTACCTAATTGTCCTGTGTTTGCCTCTCTCTCGTTGTCTTTATTCATCACTCTCTTAGTACATTTCCATATCTATGCTGACTCGAAGCTGCTGCACATGCTTTCCAGCTTCATTTCTTAGCCATTCTTCATACTTGGTGCTATCCGGTTGTTTAGTGATGACGCGACGAATCCTACTTCCGGGCCTAAAGTAGTCTGAGTTTAATATGGCTTTTGTGTTATTAACATGTTTAATGTTTTGTATTTTCTTCTATTTGATCTCAAAAAGCTCCTAAAACAGTCAGTGATCACCGTTGACCTCCCTCGGCTTTTATTACCACTAATCATTTATTTAAGCTCAGTTTTTAAAACCTTAGGATGTAACTACAGCCCAGGGTTAGGGGTTAGGGTACATTTGTTCCTGACCACCGAGAACACTCACGTTAACTTTTATCGAGTGGAAAAAAAGTTAGCTTGTTTATATTATGCTAACATAGCTGTGTCGCTAGCGGTCACGTAGCACATCATTATATACCAGCTAGCTCAACTTCAGTAACCCTACAAGCGTCACTGCTGTTTAGTTTTCTGTCTTCATTTATGCTGGAAGTGATAGCAGAGCTGTACGTTTGAATTTGTTTCCAAAACCCCGCAGTCAGGACATGCTATATTGTATTTAGATAGAAGCTAGCGAGCTAACTCCCTGCTAACTTCTAACTCCGTTAAATGTCATAAATTCCGTTTTCATGGATGCCTGGATGTTAAACTCAATTGTTACACCTGGTAGAGCAGAACTGATCATTTTATTAAAGATGAAAGACTTTAGACAGTTTTTAACTCTCAGTAATGCCACAGTGATCGTTTGATATATGGACCTGCAGCGGAGTTTAGACCCAGACACGGCTAGTGACGTCAGACTGAACAACCGGATAGAGATTCGCAGACCACGTGACTTTCACGCATTGCATGCCGGGAACTCGTGGCAAAACAATCCAAGTACCTGCATCAAATGCAAGCATTTGCAGCACCGCAAAACGTTCATTCTTCGGTTCCAATAAATTCTTGCTTTTTCTTTGCCCCCCAAAAAGGTTCTGTACAAAACGAAGGAGAACAATGCCGGTCCGTACAAAGACAGACTTGATGAAAAGTCAAAGAAAAGATACGAGGAAAAAATCAAAGGAGTGAAAGGGTCAGACCCTCACGAGCACACAGAGGGACAAAAGACGTTAGCGTGCTGCCCAACTTCACCACGCTCATATTTATAATCATACGGTTCTTGGAGTGAGTGCATACACTCATGAAGTTTAGAAACTTCAGGTCACTGCAACAAGCCCAGGTACAGTTTACCGACGGATGGGTGCAGGACCTTGAAATGCACCGTGTAGAAAGTAAAGACCATCGTACGTATCATAAGTTTACCAGTCTCACAAATCGTCTTCATAAATACACATTCGTTAACCGTTTATTAATAGGACCTTTGAGCTCAACGGTAATTAATTAGTAGTGGAAATAATTTCTGGTAGCATCACAGAAATGTAGCAGTGACAATAAGACTGTATGCTGTAATCGTACTGGGCAATTAGTGATACAAAAAACCTGTTTTATCCTGTGAATAAAAGTATATGTTTTTGTCAATGTACCATAATAACAGAAGCGAAACGCAATATTGTGTCAGGACAATTCACTATTTATGCACAATAAATAAAGGAGCATAGCGCCACAATTTCTGTTCAGCGCCAGACTTGCTTGTAACCTATATCACCAATTATGTTATGAAAATGACGCATTAACTACAACAGAAGACTTGCCTTTGTGGAAATGCTTGGAGCAGACTAACCTGTGAGCTGGAGTGTTCTGGGACGTTATAATTGGTCTTTGAATGGCTGCAATCCAGTCGCCTCTTTGTTACTTCGGAAACATGGCTCGAACAATTTCTCTTCAATGACGTAATCCGATAACAACCGATCTCTTTACCCGTCGGCTTCCCGTGGCTGTCATGCGACCGGCTATTGCAGTTAATAATACAACAGCTTCTTGACATTTTTGTGTTTCTTTTTATCGCTGTGTGACTGATTTCAATTGAAAGCCTGCGTGCGCTAGTACCTCTTGCAACCCGTTCTCACTCCCAAAGCGTAACATTTTACGCTAGGTGACAAATCGTCACCATATTACGTTTTCGGCTACCCACCACGTTCCTAAATGACGACCTCGGAAAAAGAGGAAATATGAGAACCGTCTGGACTGAACCTACACATGTTCGCTCTTTTTCTTCAAATCGCTTAGAAACACGCTATTTAACATCATTAAAGACCTGGTTAAGGTCAGGAATAAGGTTATGGTCAGGGCTAGGGATAAGGTTAGGTTTAGGGCTGGAATACAGGGCTGGAACGTCTACTCCCGCGGGAGCGTCATTGCACTGGATTCCAGCCATAACCCGCCGCGTACCATAAGAACGCCGAAGGTCTCCTTTCGCGTTCCTCAGGAACGCCGCGGGACGTGACAAAACGTCCACATGTTACGCCTCGGGAGTGAGAACGCTCTGCCTCTTGCCACGAGTTCCCAGAATCCTTTGCGGTTTTACCCCTGAATGACGTCACATTTTCAATCTCTATTAAAAAAAAAAGCTGTACCAGACACATGTACCTGTGATTCACCTGCACAGGGAATTAAAACATCCCCCTCTTCATGTGACAGTTTTTCTTGACCTGCTTAAAGAAATCACTCAGTTTTCATCACGACTATCAGCAGAGCAGAGGACACCTCCTGGAAATGTGTTAACCTTTCCTTATTGGAGCGACAAATTCTGCACAGCCTTTTGCAAAACAGTTTACACAGATGTGATTGAAGCAGGATGTGTCAGTCTGACCACGAGTGCCTCTGTTCAGGCCGACGGTCAACTCGATCAAGAAAAACTGTAAATCTGTCTGTCTGAGTTCCTATCACTCACACCGACAGAGGATGGAGACCTTGGGTCCAGACATGTCGGTCCTCTGCTTAACCCCTGTCACGAGGCTGAAGGTATCCTGACAGTATGCTGCACAGCTTCCTCTCTGAAGCTGATAGATTTACCTCTATAGGTCAGACAGGCCACACTTTCTTCTCAGAACAAACAGAACACTGTGACAGTCTGCCATGTACAGACACGTCTGTGGTGCTTAACAATAAAAGGCGCACAAATGGCCACTGCACCGAGCCCAGCCCCTCTTCATTGCGTGTGTGCGTGTTTGTGTGTGTGCATGTGTGTCCATGTGCATTTTACAGTAACGGTGGCAGATTTATTTAACAGTCTGTGCACTTGGGTCTAAATACAGGCTCGTCGACTCCACACAAACTCAGCCACATAACAGCACAAGACTTTATATAAACCATTTACAACATGGGAAAAAATAAGTCATGTTATTTAAGTGTGAAGAAGTTGTTTAATTAAAGTAACTGTGATGTACCGTCCCATTTGTGCATTACTGGATTACTGCTGTTGATGCACTGGGTGTTTCTTCTTCACTCACTGTGTGTTTATACACCCGCATTGAATCATTGTCTCTGTCTCTCTTCCACAGCATGTCTTTATCCTGTCTTCCTTCTCTCTCCCCAACCAATCACAGCAGATGGCCCCGCCCCTCCCTGAACCGGAGGTTTCTTCTGTTAAAAGGGAGTTTTTCCTCCCCACTGTCGCCAAAGTGCTGCTCATAGGGGGTCATATGATTGTTGGGTTCTTCTCTGCATGTATTATTGTAGGGTCGACCTTACAATGTAAAGCACCTTGTGTTCTAATTAAATCAGTGATCAAAAGGTGCTCCATCCCCAAGCAGCAAAGCAGCCCTACACCAGCACATTTCCACCATCATACTTCATACTTGTTTGTCTTCTTCTGTTTACACCAGTTTCCTTTAAGGGGGCATCACAGTGGATCATCAGCTCCATCTCCTGCTGTCCCTAGCTTCCTCTTCTGTCACACCAACCCACAACGTGTCCTCCTTCACTACATCCATGAACCTCCTCTGACCTCTTTTCCTCCTGCCTGGCAGCTCCATCTTTAGTATCTTTTATCCACTATCCCCTCTCTCCACATGTCCACACCGCCTCCGTCTTGCCTGTTTGACTGTGTTTCCAAAGTGTTAAACCTGAGCCGCCCCTCTGACATTCTGAACTGTCTTGTCCATCCTGCTCACTCCCAGTGACACTCTTACAAAATCTTCAGCTCTCCTGTCTTTCTGTCCGTGCCACGGTCTCCAAACCATCACAGCAAAACATCACAGCAGGTCCATGTCGTAAACCTTCCCTTTCATTCTGCTATTCCACAGTCACAAATCCGCCCTGACACTCATCTCCACGCACTCCATCCTCCCCGCTCCCTCTTCTTCACCTCTCTTGTGCGCTCTCCATTACTTTGGATGGTTGACCCAAGGTATTTAGACTCATCCATCTTCACTATCTACTCCTTCCCTCCCATTCACACACATGTATTCTGTCTCACATGTGCTGGCTGTCATTCCTCTTCTTTCCCGAGCATATCTCCACCTCTCCAGGTCCCTTTCCACCTGCTTCCCATCCTCGCATCTCATGTCATCAACACTCTCAAAGGTTGGACCTGAAATAAAGGTCCAACCTTTGTCTGGAACAACTGCCTTTCCACTTTTCATCCTCCTCACAGCTGTGCTCACTTCCTCCTCATCAATTCTTTGAATTTGATAATTACCTAATTGTCCTGTGTTTGCCTCTCTCTCGTTGTCTTTATTCATCACTCTCTTAGTACATTTCCATATCTATGCTGACTCGAAGCTGCTGCACATGCTTTCCAGCTTCATTTCTTAGCCATTCTTCATACTTGGTGCTATCCGGTTGTTTAGTGATGACGCGACGAATCCTACTTCCGGGCCTAAAGTAGTCTGAGTTTAATATGGCTTTTGTGTTATTAACATGTTTAATGTTTTGTATTTTCTTCTATTTGATCTCAAAAAGCTCCTAAAACAGTCAGTGATCACCGTTGACCTCCCTCGGCTTTTATTACCACTAATCATTTATTTAAGCTCAGTTTTTAAAACCTTAGGATGTAACTACAGCCCAGGGTTAGGGGTTAGGGTACATTTGTTCCTGACCACCGAGAACACTCACGTTAACTTTTATCGAGTGGAAAAAAAGTTAGCTTGTTTATATTATGCTAACATAGCTGTGTCGCTAGCGGTCACGTAGCACATCATTATATACCAGCTAGCTCAACTTCAGTAACCCTACAAGCGTCACTGCTGTTTAGTTTTCTGTCTTCATTTATGCTGGAAGTGATAGCAGAGCTGTACGTTTGAATTTGTTTCCAAAACCCCGCAGTCAGGACATGCTATATTGTATTTAGATAGAAGCTAGCGAGCTAACTCCCTGCTAACTTCTAACTCCGTTAAATGTCATAAATTCCGTTTTCATGGATGCCTGGATGTTAAACTCAATTGTTACACCTGGTAGAGCAGAACTGATCATTTTATTAAAGATGAAAGACTTTAGACAGTTTTTAACTCTCAGTAATGCCACAGTGATCGTTTGATATATGGACCTGCAGCGGAGTTTAGACCCAGACACGGCTAGTGACGTCAGACTGAACAACCGGATAGAGATTCGCAGACCACGTGACTTTCACGCATTGCATGCCGGGAACTCGTGGCAAAACAATCCAAGTACCTGCATCAAATGCAAGCATTTGCAGCACCGCAAAACGTTCATTCTTCGGTTCCAATAAATTCTTGCTTTTTCTTTGCCCCCCAAAAAGGTTCTGTACAAAACGAAGGAGAACAATGCCGGTCCGTACAAAGACAGACTTGATGAAAAGTCAAAGAAAAGATACGAGGAAAAAATCAAAGGAGTGAAAGGGTCAGACCCTCACGAGCACACAGAGGGACAAAAGACGTTAGCGTGCTGCCCAACTTCACCACGCTCATATTTATAATCATACGGTTCTTGGAGTGAGTGCATACACTCATGAAGTTTAGAAACTTCAGGTCACTGCAACAAGCACAGGTACAGTTTACCGACGGATGGGTGCAGGACCTTGAAATGCACCGTGTAGAAAGTAAAGACCATCGTACGTATCATAAGTTTACCAGTCTCACAAATCGTCTTCATAAATACACATTCGTTAACCGTTTATTAATAGGACCTTTGAGCTCAACGGTAATTAATTAGTAGTGGAAATAATTTCTGGTAGCATCACAGAAATGTAGCAGTGACAATAAGACTGTATGCTGTAATCGTACTGGGCAATTAGTGATACAAAAAACCTGTTTTATCCTGTGAATAAAAGTATATGTTTTTGTCAATGTACCATAATAACAGAAGCGAAACGCAATATTGTGTCAGGACAATTCACTATTTATGCACAATAAATAAAGGAGCATAGCGCCACAATTTCTGTTCAGCGCCAGACTTGCTTGTAACCTATATCACCAATTATGTTATGAAAATGACGCATTAACTACAACAGAAGACTTGCCTTTGTGGAAATGCTTGGAGCAGACTAACCTGTGAGCTGGAGTGTTCTGGGACGTTATAATTGGTCTTTGAATGGCTGCAATCCAGTCGCCTCTTTGTTACTTCGGAAACATGGCTCGAACAATTTCTCTTCAATGACGTAATCCGATAACAACCGATCTCTTTACCCGTCGGCTTCCCGTGGCTGTCATGCGACCGGCTATTGCAGTTAATAATACAACAGCTTCTTGACATTTTTGTGTTTCTTTTTATCGCTGTGTGACTGATTTCAATTGAAAGCCTGCGTGCGCTAGTACCTCTTGCCACGAGTTCCCAGAATCCTTTGCGGTTTTACCCCTGAATGACGTCACATTTTCAATCTCTATTAAAAAAAAAAGCTGTACCAGACACATGTACCTGTGATTCACCTGCACAGGGAATTAAAACATCCCCCTCTTCATGTGACAGTTTTTCTTGACCTGCTTAAAGAAATCACTCAGTTTTCATCACGACTATCAGCAGAGCAGAGGACACCTCCTGGAAATGTGTTAACCTTTCCTTATTGGAGCGACAAATTCTGCACAGCCTTTTGCAAAACAGTTTACACAGATGTGATTGAAGCAGGATGTGTCAGTCTGACCACGAGTGCCTCTGTTCAGGCCGACGGTCAACTCGATCAAGAAAAACTGTAAATCTGTCTGTCTGAGTTCACAGCTATAACCTCCGCTTTGATATTGTTATTCAAACTCTGTGAGAGAAGGATGTCAGTAACACAAAGTAAAGCATCATTGCTTTAAGTGACACTTACTGAAAATTCTGTGACTGTTAGTTATTGTGTTTTCTTGGTATAGAATTGGATTGAACATTTATTAGCAGCCTTGTTATGCACTCATATAGACTCTCACAGATGAATCCATGAAGACAGGACTGATGCGGTTTGGTCCAGACCAACTGTATCATTTGGGAAAGGGGAAATTCCCCTCAGCTGATTTATTGCCAGAGGCATTCCCCAGTGGACAGTCCTGCACCGGGTTGTGCAGTTTGTTCCTTATGTCAACAAGATTAAAATGTATGTTTTTCACACCATTTTGTGACATGAATTGTCTAATAGTTGGATAAACACTGCATGACATTTTTGGGGCTGAACAAGGGTTAATGGCCTGGGCCCTGTGCTTCGTACGTCGCTTACTACATCCAAGATCAAATGAAACATCCAAGATCAAATCATCGCGCTAACCGTGAGCTCGCTAATCCGGTTCCCCGAACACACCTGCTGTTGACGATTAGTACAGCTGGATGAAGTAATGTGCGATCACTGGGTGCCGTAAAAGGGGATACGCATCGATAGCAGAAACAGTGATCGGCAACCCGCTGATTGGTTGGTGAAAATGGCGAAGGAGCGCGCTCGGTATTTTTCGGCAGCAGAGCAAGAACTCTTGAGTGAGGGATTTCAGGAGTTTCAGAGTTTAATTAAAACGCAAGGGAACACTGCAAAGGCTGCAAAAGCAAGGAGAGAGGGCTGGCAGAAAGTTGCTGACAAATCAAACTCGTAAGTGATTTAATAATAACAATAATAATGGAGTGGATTTATATAGCGCTTTTCAAGGCACCCAAAGCGCTTTACAATGCCACTATTCATTCACTCTCACATTCACACACTGGTGGAGGCAGCTACGGTTGTAGCCACAGCTGCCCTGGGGCAGACTGACAGAAGCCAGGCTGCCATATTGCGCCATTGGCCCCTCTGGCCAACACCAGTAGGCGGTAGGGTAGATTTATCATATCACACCATATTATCCAATATTATATTACATTATATTATATTATAATATGTTATATTATATCCCCTTTCACATTAGAGCCACAACAGGACCCACTAGAACATGGGAACAAGTAAAAGTGAAATATAAGAATATTCTACAGAAT